>NW_027480702.1:0-300000 GCF_051401765.1 Calliopsis andreniformis | reverse complement strand
CTCAGACCTCAAACATCAATACTCAAACCTCAGTCCTCGTCCTCAATCCACAACCCTCAATCATCAATCCTCAATCTTCAATCCTCATTTCTCAATCCCCAATCCTCAATCCTCAGTCCTCAATCCTAAATCCTCAGTCCTCAAACCTCAATCCTCAAACCTCAGTCGTCATCCTCAATACTCAATCCTCAATCCTCAATCCTCAATCCTCAATCCTCAATACTCAATCCTCAATCCTCAATCCTCAATCCTCAATCCTCAATCCTCAATCCTCAATCCTCAATCTTCAATCCGCAATCCTCAGTCCTCAAACCTCAATTCTGAATCCTCAATCCTGCATCCTCAATCTACAGCCCTCATTCCTCAACAATCAGTTGCCAATCCTCAATCCCCAATAGAATATCCTCAATTCACAGTTTTCAATACTCAATACTCAATCTGCAATCTTCAAATCTCTATCCACAAACATCAATTCTCATCACTAAACCCTGAACTCTCAGTTCTCAATGTTCAATCCTAAAATCCTCAATTCTCAATCTTCAATCCTCAATACTGAATCTTCAATCCTCAATCCTCAATCCTCAATCCTCAATCCTCAATCCTCAATCCTCAGTAATCAATCCCCAATCATCAATCTTCAATCCTCAATACTCAATCTTCAGGCCTCAATCCTCAATCCTCAATCCTCAATCCTCAATCCTCAATCCTCAATCCTCAATCCTCAATCCTCAATCCTCAATCCTCAATCCTCAATCCTCAGTCCTCAGTCCTCAAACCTCAATCTTCAACCCTCAGCCCTCATCCTCAGTCCACAATCCTCAATCCTCAATCCTCAATCTTCAATCTTCAATCCTCAATACTCAATCTTCAATAATCAATCCTCAATTCTCAAAACTCAATACTCAATCCTCAATCGTCAATCCTCAATCCCCAATCCTCAATCTTCAATCCTCAATCCTCAATCCTCATTCCTCAATCCTCAATCTTCAATCCTCAATACACAATATTCAATAATCAATCCTCAATACTCAATCCTCAATCCTCAATCCTCAATCCTCAATACTCAATCCTCGATGCTCAGTCTTCAATCCTCAACCCTCAATCCTCAATCCTCAATCCTCATTCTTCAATCCTCAATACCCAATCCTCATTCTTCAATCCACAATACCTAATCCTCAATCTTCAATCCTCAATCCTCAATCCTCAACTCTCAATCCTCGATCCTCAGATCTCAGTCCTCAAACCTCAATCTTCAACCCTCAGCCCTCATCCACAATCCTCAATCCTCAATCTTCAATCCTCAATCCTCAATCCTCAAGCCTCAATCCTCAATCCTAAATCCTCAGTCCTCAAACCTCAATCCTGAATCCTCAACCCTGAATCCTCAATCTTCAGACATCAGACCTCAACTATCAGGCGTCAATCCTCAATCCTCAATAGAATATCATCAATTCACAGTTTTCATTACTCAATGCTCAATCTGCAATCTTCAATTCTCAATCCTCAATCCACAATCGTCAACCAACAATCCTCAATACTCAGTCTTCAATGCTCAATCCTCAATCCTCAATCCTCAATCCTCAATGCTCAATCCTCATTCTTCAATCATCAATACCCAATCCTCAATCTTCAATCCTCAATCCTCAATCCTCTATTCTCAATCCTCAATCCTCAGTCCTCAGTCCACAAACCTCAATCTTCAACCCTCAGCCCTCATCCTCAGTCCACAATCCTCAATCCTCAATCTTCAATCTTCAATCCTCAATACTCAATCTTCAATCCTCAATCCTCAGTCCTCAAACCTCAATCCCGAATCCTCAATCCTGAATCCTCAATCTTCAGCCCTCAGTCCTCAACAATCAGTTGTCAATCCTCAATCCTCAATAGAATATCCTCAGTTCAGAGTTTTCAATACGCCATACTCAATCTGCAATCTTCAAATCTCTATCCACAAACATCAATTCTCATCACTCAACCCTCAACACTCAGTCCCAAATCCGCAATCTTCAATCCTCTATCCTCAATCCTCAATCCTCAATCCTCAATCATCAATCCTCAATACTCAATGTTCAATCCTCAATCCTCAACACTCAATATTCATTCCTCAGTCCTCAATCCTCAATCCTCAATCCTCATTTTTGAATCCTCAATACCCATTCCCCAATCTTCAATCCTCAATCCTCAATCCTCAATTCTCAATCCTCAATCCTCAATCCTCAATCTTCAATATTCAATCCTCAATCCTCAATCCTCAACCTTCAATCCTCAATCCTCAATCCTCAATCTTCAATCCTCAATCCTCAATCCTCAATCCTCATTCTACAATCCTCAATACCATATCCTCAATCTTCAATCCTCAATCCTCAATCCTCAATTCTCAATCCTCAATCCTCGATCCTCAGACCTCAAACATCAATACTCAACCCTCAGTCCTCGTCCTCAATCCACAACCCTCAATCCTCAATCCTCAATCTTCAATCATCAATATACAACCTTCAGTGCTCAATCCTCAATACTCAATCCTCGATCCTCAATCCTCAATGTTCAATCCGAGATACCCAATCCTGACTGTTCAATCCTCAATCCTCAATCCTCAATCGTCTATGCTCATGCCTCAACCATCAATCCTCAATCCTCAATCCTCGATTGTCAAACCTCAATCCTCAAACCGCAGTCCTCAACCCTCAGTCCTCAAGCCTCAACCATCAACCCTCAATCCCCAATCCTCAATACTCAATCATCAATGCTCAATCTTCAAGCTTCAATCCCCAATCCGCAATACTCAATCCTCAATCCTCAAACCTCAATCCTCAATAAAATAACTTCAATCCTCAGTTTTCAATATTCAAACGTCAATCTTCAAGTCCTGATATACAAACAACAATTCTCAACACTCAATCGTGAACCCTCAGTCCCCAATCTTCAGTCCTCAATAATCAGCCCTCAAACATCGAACCTCAATCCTCAATCCTCAATCCTCAGACCTCAACCCTCAATCCTCAATATTCAATCCTCAATCCTCAATCCTCAATGTTCATTCCTCAATCCTCAGACCTCAACCCTCAGTCCTCAATCTTCAATCCTCAATCCTCAATCCTCAATCCTCAATCCTCAACCCTCAACACTCAGTCCTCAATGTTCAACCCTCAATTTTCAATCCTCAATCCTCAATCGTCAATCTTCAATCCTCGATACTCAATCTTCAATCCTCAATCCTCGATCCTCAATCCTGAATCCTCATTCTTCAATCCTCAATACCCAATCCTCAATCTTCAATCCTCAATCCTCAATCCTCAACTCTCAATCCTCAATCCTCAATTTTCAATCCCCATTCTTCAATCCTCAATACCCAATACTCAATCTTGAATCCTCAATCCTCAATCCTCAATCCTCAATCCTCAATCCTCAATCCTCAATCCTCAGTCCTCAACCCTCAATCCTCAATATTCAATCCTCTACCCTCAATCCTCAATGGTCAGCCCTCAACCCTCAATCCTCAATCTTCAATCCTCAATCTTCAATATTCAATCCTCAATCCTCAATCCTCAACCTTCAATCCTCAATCCTCAATCCTCAATCTTCAATCCTCAATCCTCAATCCTCAATCCTCATTCTACAATCCTCAATACCATATCCTCAATCTTCAATCCTCAATCCTCAATCCTCAATTCTCAATCCTCAATCCTCGATCCTCAGACCTCAAACATCAATACTCAACCCTCAGTCCTCGTCCTCAATCCACAACCCTCAATCCTCAATCCTCAATCTTCAATCATCAATATACAACCTTCAGTGCTCAATCCTCAATACTCAATCCTCGATCCTCAATCCTCAATGTTCAATCCGAGATACCCAATCCTGACTGTTCAATCCTCAATCCTCAATCCTCAATCGTCTATGCTCATGCCTCAATCCTCAATAAAATAACTTCAATCCTCAGTTTTCAATAATCAAACGTCAATCTTCAAGTCCTGATATACAAACAACAATTCTCAACACTCAATCGTGAACCCTCAGTCCCCAATCTTCAATCCTCAATAATCAGCCCTCAAACATCGAACCTCAATCCTCAATCCTCAATCCTCAGACCTCAACCCTCAATCCTCAATATTCAATCCTCAATCCTCAATCCTCAATGTTCAGTCCTCAATCCTCAGACCTCAACCCTCAGTCCTCAATCTTCAATCCTCAATCCTCAATCGTCAATCTTCAATCCTCGATACTCAATCTTCAATCCTCAATCCTCGATCCTCAATCCTGAATCCTCATTCTTCAATCCTCAATACCCAATCCTCAATCTTCAATCCTCAATCCTCAATCCTCAACTCTCAATCCTCAATCCTCAATTTTCAATCCCCATTCTTCAATCCTCAATACCCAATACTCAATCTTGAATCCTCAATCCTCAGTCCTCAATCCACAATTCTCAATCCTCAATCCTCGGCCCTCAGTCCTCAAACCTCAATCCTCAACCCTCAGCCCTCATCGTCAACCCACAATCCTCAATCCTCAGTCCCCAAACCTCAATCCTCAATCTTCAATCCTCAATACTCAACCTTCAATCCTCGCTCCTCAATACTCAATCCTCAATCCTCAATTCTCAACCCCCAATCCTCAATCATCAATCCTCAATACTCAATCTTCAATCCTCAATACCCAATCCTCAATCTTCAATCCTCAATCCTCAATACTCAATTCTCAATCCTTAATCCTCAATCTTCAATCCTCAATACTCAACCTTCAATCCTCAATCCTCAATCCTCAATCTTCAATACTCAATCCTCAATCCTCAATCCTCAATCCTCAATCTTCAATCTTCAATGCTCAATCTTCAATCCTCAATACCCAATCCTCAATCTTCAATCGTCAATCTTAAATCCTCAGTCCTCAGTCCTCAAACCTCAATCCTCAACCCTCAGCCCTCATCGTCAATCCTCAATCCTCAATCATCAATCCTGAATCCTCAATCTTCAATCCTCAATACTCAATCTTCAATCCTCAATCCTCAATCCTCAATATTCATTCCTCAATACTCAATCCTCAATCCACAATCCTCATTCTTCAATCCTCAATACCCAATCCTCAATCTTCAATCCTCAATCCTCAATCCTCAATTCTCAATCCTCAATCCTCAGGCCTCAGTCATCAAACATCAATCCTCAGCCCTCAGCCCTCATCGTCAATCCTCAATCCTCAATCCTTAATCCTCAATCTTCAATCCTCAATCCTCAATCCCCAATCCTCAATCCTGAACCCTCATTCTTCAATCCTCAATACCCAATACTCAATCTTCAATCCTCAATCCTCAATCCTCAACTCTCAATCCTCAATCCTCAATTTTCAATCCTCATTCTTCAATCCTCAATACCCAATACTCAATCTTGAATCCTCAGTCCTCAATCCTCAATCCTCAATCCTCAACCTTCAGCCCTCAGTCCTCTACAATCAGTTGTCAATCCTCAATCCTCAATCGAATGTCATCAATTCACAGCTTTCATTACTCAATACTCAATCTGCAATCTTCAAATCTCTATCCACAAACATCAATTCTCATCACTCAACCCTCAACACTCAGTCCACAATCCTCAATATTCAATCCTCAATCCTCAACCCACAATGCACAATCCTCAACCTTCAATCCTCAATACTCAATCTCCAATGCTCAATCCTCAATCCTCAATCCTCAATCCTCAATTCTCAATCCTCAATCGTCAATCTTCAATCCTCAATGCTCAATCTTCAATCCTCAATGCTCAATCCTCAAACCCCAATCCTCAATACTCAACGTCAACCTTCAATTCTCAATACTCAATCTTCAATCCTCAATCCTCAATCCTCAATCCTCAATCCTCATTCTTCAATCCTCAATACCCTATCCTCAATCTTCAATCCTCAATCCTCAATCTTCAATCCTCAATACTCAATCTTCAATCCTCAATCTTCAATCCTCAATCCTCAATCCTCAATCCCCAATCATCAATCTTCAATCCTCAATACTCAATCTTCAGTCCTCAATCCTCAATCCTCAATCCTCAATCCTCAATACTCAATCCTCAATCCTCATTCTTCAATCCTCAATACCCAATCCTCAATCTTCAACCCTCAATCCTCTGTCCTAAAACCTCAATTCTGAATCCTCAATCCTGAATCCTCTATCTTCAGCACTCAGTCCTCAACAATCAGTTGTCAATCCTCAATCCTCAATAGAATATCCTCAATTCACAGGTCTCAATACTCAATACTCAACCTGCAATCTTCAAATCTCTATCCACAAACATCAATTCTCATCACTCAACCCTCAACACTCAGTCCTCAATGTTCAATCCTCAATCCTCAATTCTCAACCTTCCACCCTCAATACTGAATCTTCAATCCTCAATCGTCAATCCTCAATCCTCAATCCTCAATACTCAATCTTCAATCCTCAATCCTCAATCCTCAATCCTCAATCCTCATTCTTCAATCCTCAATACCCAATCCTCAATCTTCAATGCTCAATACCCAATCCTCAATCTTCAATCCTCAATCCTCAATCCCCAATTCTGAACCCTCAACCCTCAGTCCTCAGTCCTCAAACCTCAATCCTCAAACCTCTGTCGTCATCCTCAATACTCAATCCTCAATCCTGAATCCTCAATCCTCAATCCTCAATCCTCAATCCTCAATACTCAATCTTCAATCCGCAATCCTCAGTCCTCAAACCCCAATTCTGAATCCTCAATCCTGCATCCTCAATCTACTGCCCTCATTCCTCAACAATCAGTTGCCAATCCTCAATCCCCAATAGAATATCCTCAATTCACAGCTTTCAATACTCAATACTCAATCTGCGATCTTCAAATCTCTATCCACAAACATCAATTCTCATCACTAAACCCTGAACTCTCAGTTCTCAATGTTCAATCCTAAAATCCTCAATCCTCAATCCTCAATCCTCAATCCTCAATCCTCAGTAATCAATCCTCAATCTTCAATACTCAATCGTCAATCCTCAGTCCTCAATCCTCAATCCTCAATCCTCATTCTTCAATAATCAATACCCAATCCTCAATCTTCAATCCTCAATCCTCAATCCTCAATTCTCAATACTCAATCCTCTATTCTCAGACCTCAAACATCAATACTCAAACCTCAGTCCTCGTCCTCAATCCACAACCCTCAATCATCAATCCTCAATCTTCAATCCTCATTTCTCAATCCCCAATCCTCAATCCTCAGTCCTCAAACCTCAATGCTGAATCCTCAATCCTGAATCCTCAACCTTCAGCCCTCAGTCCTATAGAGTCAGTTGTCAACCCTCAATCCTCAATAGAATGTCATCAATTCACAGCTTTCATTACTCAATACTCAATCTGCATTCTTCAAATCTCTATCCACAAACATCAATTCTCATCACTCAACCCTCAACACTCAGTCCCCAATCCTTGATATTCAATCCTCAATTCTCAATCCTCAATCCACAATGCTCAACCTTCAATCCTCAATGCTCAGTCTGCAGTCCTCAATCCTCAATCCTCAAGCCTCAATCCTCAATCCTCAATCCTCGGTCCTCAATCCTCAATCGTCAATCTCCAATCCTGAATACTCAACATTCAATCCTCAATCCTCAATCCTCAATCCTCAATCCTCAATCCTCAATTCTCAATCCTCAACCCTCAATCCTCAGTCCTCAAACCTCAATCCTCAATCCTCAATCCTCAATCCTCAATCCTCAATCCTCAACCTTCAGCCCTCAGTCCTCTACAATCAGTTGTCAATCCTCAATCCTCAATAGAATGTCATCAATTCACAGCTTTCATTACTCAATACTCAATCTGCAATCTTCAAATCTCTATCCACAAACATCAATTCTCATCACTCAACCCTCAACACTCAGTCCCCAATCCTCAATATTCAATCCTCAATTCTCAATCCTCAATCCACAATGCTCAACCTCCAATCCTCAATACTCAGTCTGCAGTCCTCAATCCTCAATCCTCAAGCCTCAATCCTCAATCCTCAATCCTCGGTCCTCAATCCTCAATCGTCAATCTCCAATCCTGAATACTCAACATTCAATCCTCAATACTCAATCCTCAATCCTCAATCCTCAATCCTCAATTCTCAATCCTCAACCCTCAATCCTCAGTCCTCAAACCTCAATCCTCAATCCTCAATCCTCAATCCTCAATCCTCAATCCTCAACCTTCAGCCCTCAGTCCTCTACAATCAGTTGTCAATCCTCAATCCTCAATCGAATGTCATCAATTCACAGCTTTCATTACTCAATACTCAATCTGCAATCTTCAAATCTCTATCCACAAACATCAATTCTCATCACTCAACCCTCAACACTCAGTCCACAATCCTCAATATTCAATCCTCAATCCTCAACCCACAATCCACAATCCTCAACCTTCAATCCTCAATACTCAATCTCCAATTCTCAATCCTCAATCCTCAATCCTCAATCCTCAATTCTCAATCCTCAATCGTCAATCTTCAATCCTCAATGCTCAATCTTCAATCCTCAATGCTCAATCCTCAAACCCCAATCCTCAATACTCAACGTCAACCTTCAATTCTCAATACTCAATCTTCAATCCTCAATCCTCAATCCTCAATCCTCAATCCTCATTCTTCAATCCTCAATACCCTATCCTCAATCTTCAATCCTCAATCCTCAATCTTCAATCCTCAATGCTCAATCTTCAATCCTCAATCTTCAATCCTCAATCCTCAATCCTCAATCCCCAATCATCAATCTTCAATCCTCAATACTCAATCTTCAGTCCTCAATCCTCAATCCTCAATCCTCAATCCTCAATACTCAATCCTCAATCCTCATTCTTCAATCCTCAATACCCAATCCTCAATCTTCAACCCTCAATCCTCTGTCCTAAAACCTCAATTCTGAATCCTCAATCCTGAATCCTCTATCTTCAGCACTCAGTCCTCAACAATCAGTTGTCAATCCTCAATCCTCAATAGAATATCCTCAATTCACAGGTCTCAATACTCAATACTCAACCTGCAATCTTCAAATCTCTATCCACAAACATCAATTCTCATCACTCAACCCTCAACACTCAGTCCTCAATGTTCAATCCTCAATCCTCAATTCTCAACCTTCCACCCTCAATACTGAATCTTCAATCCTCAATCGTCAATCCTCAATCCTCAATCCTCAATACTCAATCTTCAATCCTCAATCCTCAATCCTCAATCCTCAATCCTCATTCTTCAATCCTCAATACCCAATCCTCAATCTTCAATGCTCAATACCCAATCCTCAATCTTCAATCCTCAATCCTCAATCCCCAATTCTGAACCCTCAACCCTCAGTCCTCAGTCCTCAAACCTCAATCCTCAAACCTCAGTCGTCATCCTCAATACTCAATCCTCAATCCTCAATCCTCAATCCTCAATCCTCAATCCTCAATCCTCAATACTCAATCTTCAATCCGCAATCCTCAGTCCTCAAACCTCAATTCTGAATCCTCAATCCTGCATCCTCAATCTACTGCCCTCATTCCTCAACAATCAGTTGCCAATCCTCAATCCCCAATAGAATATCCTCAATTCACAGCTTTCAATACTCAATACTCAATCTGCGATCTTCAAATCTCTATCCACAAACATCAGTTCTCATCACTAAACCCTGAACTCTCAGTTCTCAATGTTCAATCCTAAAATCCTCAATTCTCAATCTTCAATCCTCAATACTGAATCTTCAATCCTCAATCCTCAATCCTCAATCCTCAATCCTCAATCCTCAATCCTCAATCCTCGGTCCTCAATCCTCAATCGTCAATCTCCAATCCTGAATACTCAACATTCAATCCTCAATCCTCAATCCTCAATCCTCAATCCTCAATCCTCAATTCTCAATCCTCAAGCCTCAATCCTCAGTCCTCAAACCTCAATCCTCAATCCTCAATCCTCAATCCTCAATCCTCAATCCTCAACCTTCAGCCCTCAGTCCTCTACAATCAGTTGTCAATCCTCAATCCTCAATAGAATGTCATCAATTCACAGCTTTCATTACTCAATACACAATCTGCAATCTTCAAATCTCTATCCACAAACATCAATTCTCATCACTCAACCCTCAACGCTCAGTCCACAATCCTCAATATTCAATCCTCAATCCTCAACCCACAATCCACAATCCTCAACCTTCAATCCTCAATACTCAATCTCCAATGCTCAATCCTCAATCCTCAATCCTCAATCCTCAATTCTCAATCCTCAATCGTCAATCTTCAATCCTCAATGCTCAATCTTCAATCCTCAATGCTCAATCCTCAAACCCCAATCCTCAATACTCAACCGTCAACCTTCAATTCTCAATACTCAATCTTCAATCCTCAATCCTCAATCCTCAATCCTCAATCCTCATTCTTCAATCCTCAATACCCTATCCTCAATCTTCAATCCTCAATCCTAAATCTTCAATCCTCAATACTCAATCTTCAATCCTCAATCCTCAGTCCTCAAACCTCAATTCTGAATCCTCAATCCTGAATCCTCAATCTTCAGCCCTCAGTCCTCAACAATCCGATGTCAATCGTCAATCCTCAATAGAATATCATCAATTCACAGTTTCCAATACTCAATACTCAATCTGCAATCTTCAAGACTCTATCCACAAACATCCTTTCTCCTCAATCAACCCTCAACACTCAGTCCCCAATCCTCAATCTTCAATCCTCAATCCTCAATCCGCAATCCTCAATCCTCAACCTTCAATCCTCAATACTCAATCTTCAATCCTCAATCTTCAATCCTCAATCCTCAATCCTCAATCCCCAATCATCAATCTTCAATACTCAATACTCAATCTTCAGTCCTCAATCCTCAATCCTCAATCCTCAATCCTCAATCCTCAATCCTCAATCCTCATTCTTCAATCCTCAATACCCAATCCTCAATCTTCAATCCTCAATCCTCAATCCTCAATTCTCAATCCTCAACCCTCAGTCCTCAGTCCTCTAACGTCAATCCTCAACACTCAGCCCTCATCCCCAATCCTTAATTCTCAATCCTCAATCCTCAATTTTCAATCCTCAATACTCAATCTTCAATCCTCAATCCTCAGTCCTCAATATTCATTCCTCAGTCCTCAATCCTCAATCCTCAGTCCTCAAACCTCAATCCTCAATCCTCAATCCTCAATCCTCAATCCTGAATCCTCAATCTTCAGCCCTCAGTCCTATAGAGTCAGTTGTCAACCCTCAATCCTCAATAGAATGTCATCAATTCACAGCTTTCATTACTCAATACTCAATCTGCAATCTTCAAATCTCTATCCACAAACATCAATTCTCATCACTCAACCCTCAACACTCAGTCCCCAATCCTCAATATTCAATCCTCAATTCTCAATCCTCAATCCACAATGCTCAACCTCCAATCCTCAATACTCAGTCTGCAGTCCTCAGTCCTCAATCCTCAAGCCTCAATCTTCAATCCTCAATCCTCGGTCCTCAATCCTCAATCGTCAATCTCCAATCCTGAATACTCAACATTCAATCCTCAATCCTCAATCCTCAATCTTCAATCCTCAATCCTCAATCCTCAATCCTCAATCCTCATTCTTCAATCCTCAATACCCTATCCTCAATCTTCAATCCTCAATCCTCAATCTTCAATCCTCAATACTCAATCTTCAATCCTCAATCTTCAATCCTCAATCCTCAATCCTCAATCCCCAATCATCAATCTTTAATCCTCAATACTCAATCTTCAGTCCTCAAACCTCAATCCTCAATCCTCAATCCTCAATACTCAATCCTCAATCCTCATTCTTCAATCCTCAATACCCAATCCTCAATCTTCAACCCTCAATCCTCTGTCCTAAAACCTCAATTCTGAATCCTCAATCCTGAATCCTCTATCTTCAGCACTCAGTCCTCAACAATCAGTTGTCAATCCTCAATCCTCAATAGAATATCCTCAATTCACAGGTCTCAATACTCAATACTCAACCTGCAATCTTCAAATCTCTATCCACAAACATCAATTCTCATCACTCAACCCTCAACACTCAGTCCTCAATGTTCAATCCTCAATCCTCAATTCTCAACCTTCCACCCTCAATACTGAATCTTCAATCCTCAATCGTCAATCCTCAATCCTCAATCCTCAATACTCAATCTTCAATCCTCAATCCTCAATCCTCAATCCTCAATCCTCATTCTTCAATCCTCAATACCCAATCCTCAATCTTCAATGCTCATTACCCAATCCTCAATCTTCAATCCTCAATCCTCAATCCCCAATTCTGAAACCTCAATCCTCAGTCCTCAGTCCTCAAACCTCAATCCTCAAACCTCAGTCGTCATCCTCAATACTCAATCCTCAATCCTCAATCCTCAATCCTCAATCCTCAATCCTCAATACTCAATCTTCAATCCGCAATCCTCAGTCCTCAAACCTCAATTCTGAATCCTCAATCCTGCATCCTCAATCTACAGCCCTCATTCCTCAACAATCAGTTGCCAATCCTCAATCCCCAATAGAATATCCTCAATTCACAGTTTTCAATACTCAATACTCAATCTGCGATCTTCAAATCTCTATCCACAAACATCAATTCTCATCACTAAACCCTGAACTCTCAGTTCTGAATGTTCAATCCTAAAATCCTCAATTCTCAATCTTCAATCCTCAATACTGAATCTTCAATCCTCAATCCTCAATCCTCAATCCTCAATCCTCAATCCTCAATCCTCAGTAATCAATCCCCAATCATCAATCTTCAATCCTCAATACTCAATCTTCAGGCCTCAATCCTCAATCCTCAATCCTCAATCCTCAATCCTCAATCCTCGATCCTCAATCCTCAATCCTCAATCCTCAGTCCTCAGTCCTCAAACCTCAATCTTCAACCCTCAGCCCTCATCCTCAGTCCACAATCCTCAATCCTCAATCCTCAATCTTCAATCTTCAATCCTCAATACTCAATCTTCAATAATCAATCCTCAATTCTCAAAACTCAATACTCAATCCTCAATCGTCAATCTTCAATCCCCAATCCTCAATCTTCAATCCTCAATCCTCAATCCTCATTCCTCAATCCTCAATCTTCAATCCTCAATACACAATATTCAATAATCAATCCTCAATACTCAATCCTCAATCCTCAATCCTCAATCCTCAATACTCAATCCTCGATACTCAGTCTTCAATCCTCAACCCTCAATCCTCAATCCTCAATCCTCATTCTACAATCCTCAATACCCAATCCTCATTCTTCAATCCACAATACCTAATCCTCAATCTTCAATCCTCAATCCTCAATCCTCAACTCTCAATCCTCGACCCTCAGATCTCAGTCCTCAAACCTCAATCTTCAACCCTCAGCCCTCATCCTCAATCCTCAATCCTCAATCTTCAATCCTCAATCCTCAATCCTCAAGCCTCAATCCTCAATCCTAAATCCTCAGTCCTCAAACCTCAATCCTGAATCCTCAACCCTGAATCCTCAATCTTCAGACATCAGACCTCAACTATCAGGCGTCAATCCTCAATCCTCAATAGAATATCATCAATTCACAGCTTTCAATACTCAATACTCAATCTGCAATCTTCAAGTCTCTATCCACGAACATCAATTCTCCTCAATCAACCCTCAACGCTCAGTCCCCAATCCTCAATCTTCAATCCTCAATGCTCAATCCGCAATCCTCAATCCTCAATCCTCAATCCTCAATACTCTATCTTCAATCCTCAATCTTCAATCCTCAATCCTCAATCCTCAATCCCCAATCATCAATCTTCAATCCTCAATACTCAATCTTCAGTCCTCAATCCTCAATCCTCAATCCTCAATCCTCAATCCTCATTCTTCAATCCTCAATACCCAATCCTCAATCTTCAATCCTCAATCCTCAATCCTCAATCCTCAATTCTCAATCCTCAACCCTCAGCCCTCAGTCGTCTAACGTCAATCCTCAACCCTCAGCCCTCATCCCCAATCCTCAATTCTCAATACTCAATCCACAATCTTCAATCCTCAATACCCAATCCTCAATCTTCAATCCTCAATCCTCAATCCTCAATCCTCAATTCTCAATCCTCAACCCTCAGCCCTCAGTCGTCTAACGTCAATCCTCAACCCTCAGCCCTCATCCCCAATCCTCAATTCTCAATACTCAATCCACAATCTTCAATCCTCAATACTCAATCTTCAATCCTCAATCCTCAGTCCTCAAACCTCAATTCTGAATCCTCAATCCTGAATCCTCAATCTTCAGACCTCAGTCCTCAACAATCCGGTGTCAATCCTCAATCCTCAATAGAATATCCTCAATTCACAGTTTTCTATACTCAATACTCAATCTGCAATCTTCAAATATCTATCCACAAACGTCAATCCTCATCACTCAACCCTCAACACTCAGTCCTCAATGCTCAATCCTCAATCCTCAATTCTCAACCTTCAACACTCGATACTGAATCTTCAATCCTCAGTCCTCAATCCTCAATCCTCAATCCTCAATCCTTAATCCTCAATCCTCAATTTTCAATCCTCAATACTCAATCTTCAATCCTCAATCCTCAATCATCAATCCTCAATCCTCAATCGTCAGTCTTCAACCCTCAAGACTCAATCTTCAATCCTCAATACTCAATCTTCAATAATCAATCCTCAATTCTCAAAACTCAATACTCAATCCTCAATCATCAATCATCAATCCCCAATCCTCAATCTTCAATCCTCAATCCTCAATCCTCATTCCTCAATAGAATATCATCAATTCACAGTTTTCAATACTCAATACTCAATCTGCAATCTTCAAGTTTCTATCCACAAACATCAATTCTCCTCAATCAACCCTCAACACTGAGACCCCAATCCTCAATCTTCAATCCTCAATCCTCAATCCGCAATCCTCAATCCTCAATCTTCAATCCTCAATACTCAACCTTCAATCCTCGATCCTCAATACTCAATCCTCAATCCTCAATCCTCAACCCCCAATCCTCAATCATCAATCCTCAATACTCAATCTTCAATCCTCAATACCCAATCCTCAGTCTTCAATCCTCAATCCTCAATCCTCAATTCTCAATCCTTAATCCTCAATCTTCAATCCTCAATACTCAACCTTCAATCCTCAATCCTCAATCCTCAATCTTCAATACTCAATCCTCAATCCTCAATCCTCAATCCTCAATCCTCAATCCTCAATCCTCAATACTCAATCCTCAATCCTCAATCTTCAATCCTCAATACTCAATCTTCAATCCTCAATACCCAATCCTCAATCTTCAATCTTCAATCGTCAATCCTCAATCCTCAATTCTCAATACTCAATCCTCAGTCCTCAGTCCTCAAACGTCAATCCTCAACCCTAAGCCCTCATCCTCAATCCACAGACCTCAACCCTCAATCCTCAATCTTCAATCCTCAATAATCAATCTTCAATCCTCAATCATCAGTCCTCAGACCTCAATTCTAAATCCTCTATCCTGAATCCTCAATCTTCGGCCCTCAACCCTCAATCCTGAATTCTCAATCCTCAATCCTCAATCCTCAGACCTCAAACATCAATATTCAACCCTCAGTCCTCGTCCTCAGTCCACAACCCTCAATCCTCAATCCTCAATCTTCAATCATCAATATTCAATCTTCAATACTCAATCCTCAATCCTCAATCCTCAATCCTCAATCCTCAATCTTTAATCCTCAATCCTCAATCCTCATTCTTCAATCCTCAATACCCAATCCTCAATCTTCAATCCTCAATCCTCAATCCTCAATCCTCAATCCTCAATCCTCTTCCTTCAATCCTCAATACCCAATCCTCAATCTTCAATGCTGAATCCTCAGTCCTCTATTCTCAACCCTCAATCCTCAGTCCTCAGTCCTCAAACCTCAATCCTCAAACCTCAGTCCTCATCCTCGATACTCAATCCTCAATCCTCAATCCTCAATCTTCAATCCTCAATACTCAATCTCCAATCCGCAATCCTCAGTCCTCAAACCTCAATTCTGAATCCTCAATCCTGCATCCTCAATCTACAGCCCTCAGTCCTCAACAATCAGTTGCCAATCCTCAATCCCCAATAGAATATCCTCAATTCACAGCTTTCAATACTCAATACGCAATCTGCAATCTTCAAATCTCTATCCACAAACATCAATTGTCATCACTAAACCCTGAACTCTCAGTTCTCAATGTTCAATCCTAAAATCCTCAATTCTCAATCTTCAATCCTCAATACTGAATCTTCAATCCTCAATCCTCAATCCTCAATCCTCAATCCTCAATCCTCAATCCTCAGTAATCAATCCTCAATCTTCAATACTCAATCGTCAATCCTCAGTCCTCAATCCTCAATCCTCAACCCTCATTCTTCAATAATCAATACCCAATCCTCAATCTTCAATCCTCAATCCTCAATCCTCAATTCTCAAAACTCAATCCTCTATTCTCAGACCTCAAACATCAATACTCAAACCTCAGTCCTCGTCCTCAATCCACAACCCTCAATCATCAATCCTCAATCTTCAATCCTCATTTCTCAATCCCCTATCCTCAATCCTCAGTCCTCAAACCTCAATGCTGAATCCTCAATCCTGAATCCTCAATCTTCAGCCCTCAGTCCTATAGAGTCAGTTATCAACGCTCAATCCTCAATAGAATGTCATCAATTCACAGCTTTCATTACTCAATACTCAATCTGCAATCTTCAAATCTCTATCCACAAACATCAATTCTCATCACTCAACCCTCAACACTCAGTCCCAAATCCGCAATCTTCAATCCTCAATCCTCAATCTTCAATCCTCAATACTCAACCTTGAATCCTCAATCCTCAATCCTCAATCTTCAATACGCAATCCTCAATCCTCAATCCTCAATCCTCAATCTTCAATCCTCAATACTCAATCTTCAATCCTCAATACCCAATCCTCAATCTTCAATCGTCAATCCTCAATCCTCATTTCTCAATCCTCAATCCTCAGTCCTCAGTCCTCAAACCTCAATCCTCAAACCTAAGCCCTCATCCTCAATCCTCAATACTCAACCCCCAATCCTCAAGCTTCAGTCCTCGATAATCAATCTTCTATCCTCAATCCTCAGTCCTCAAACCTCAATTCTGGATCCTCAATCCTGAATCCTCAATCTTCGGCCCTCAGTCCTCAACAATCAGTTGTCAATCCTGAATCCTCAATAGAATATCCTCAATTCACAGTTTTCAATACTAAATACTCAATCTGCAATATTCAAACCTCTATCCACAAACATCAATTCTCATCACTCAACCCTCTACACTCAGTCCTCAATGTTCAATCCTCAATCCTCAATCCTCAATCCTCAATCGTCAATCTTCAATCCTCGATACTCAATCTTCAACCCTCAATCCTCAATCCTCAATCCTCAGTCCTCAAACTTCAATCCTGATTCCTCAATCCTGAATCCTCAATCTTCAGCCCTCAGTGCTCTACAATCTGTTGTCAATCCTCAATCCTCAATAGAATATCATCAATTCATAGTTTTCATTACTCAATACTCAATCTGGAATCTTCAAATCTCTATCCACAAACATCAATACTCATCACTCAACCCTCAACACTCAGTCCCCAATCCTCAATATTCAATCCTCAATCCTCAACCCTCAATCCACAATCCTCTATCTTCAATGCTCAATCCTCAATCCTCAATAATCAATCCTCAATTCTCAATCCTCAATCGTCAATCTTCAATCCTCAATACTCAAACTCCAATCCTCAATACTCAATCCTCAATTCTCTATCCTCATTCTTCAATCCTCAATACCCAATCCTCAATCTTCCATCCTCAATCCACAATCCTCAATTCTCAATCCTCAATCCTCAGTCCTCAGTTCTCAAACCTCAATACTCAACCCTCAGCCCTCATCCTCAATCCTCAATCCTCAATCCTCAATCCTCATTCTTCAATCCTCAATACCCTATCCTCAATCTTCAATCCTCAATCCTCAATCTTCAATCCTCAATACTCAATCTTCAATCCTCAATCTTCAATCCTCAATCCTCAATCCTCAATCCCCAATCATCAATCTTCAATCCTCAATACTCAATCTTCAGTCCTCAATCCTCAATCCTCAATCCTCAATCCTCAATACTCAATCCTCAATCCTCATTCTTCAATCCTCAATACCCAATCCTCAATCTTCAACCCTCAATCCTCTGTCCTAAAACCTCAATTCTGAATCCTCAATCCTGAATCCTCTATCTTCAGCACTCAGTCCTCAACAATCAGTTGTCAATCCTCAATCCTCAATAGAATATCCTCAATTCACAGGTCTCAATACTCAATACTCAACCTGCAATCTTCAAATCTCTATCCACAAACATCAATTCTCATCACTCAACCCTCAACACTCAGTCCTCAATGTTCAATCCTCAATCCTCAATCCTCAACCTTCCACCCTCAATACTGAATCTTCAATCCTCAATCGTCAATCCTCAATCCTCAATCCTCAATACTCAATCTTCAATCCTCAATCCTCAATCCTCAATCCTCAATCCTCATTCTTCAATCCTCAATACCCAATCCTCAATCTTCAATGCTCAATACCCAATCCTCAATCTTCAATCCTCAATCCTCAATCCCCAATTCTGAACCCTCAACCCTCAGTCCTCAGTCCTCAAACCTCAATCCTCAAACCTCTGTCGTCATCCTCAATACTCAATCCTCAATCCTGAATCCTCAATCCTCAATCCTCAATCCTCAATCCTCAATACTCAATCTTCAATCCGCAATCCTCAGTCCTCAAACCTCAATTCTGAATCCTCAATCCTGCATCCTCAATCTACTGCCCTCATTCCTCAACAATCAGTTGCCAATCCTCAATCCCCAATAGAATATCCTCAATTCACAGCTTTCAATACTCAATACTCAATCTGCGATCTTCAAATCTCTATCCACAAACATCAATTCTCATCACTAAACCCTGAACTCTCAGTTCTCAATGTTCAATCCTAAAATCCTCAATCCTCAATCCTCAATCCTCAATCCTCAATCCTCAGTAATCAATCCTCAATCTTCAATACTCAATCGTCAATCCTCAGTCCTCAATCCTCAATCCTCAATCCTCATTCTTCAATAATCAATACCCAATCCTCAATCTTCAATCCTCAATCCTCAATCCTCAATTCTCAATACTCAATCCTCTATTCTCAGACCTCAAACATCAATACTCAAACCTCAGTCCTCGTCCTCAATCCACAACCCTCAATCATCAATCCTCAATCTTCAATCCTCATTTCTCAATCCCCAATCCTCAATCCTCAGTCCTCAAACCTCAATGCTGAATCCTCAATCCTGAATCCTCAACCTTCAGCCCTCAGTCCTATAGAGTCAGTTGTCAACCCTCAATCCTCAATAGAATGTCATCAATTCACAGCTTTCATTACTCAATACTCAATCTGCATTCTTCAAATCTCTATCCACAAACATCAATTCTCATCAGTCAACCCTCAACACTCAGTCCCCAATCCTCGATATTCAATCCTCAATTCTCAATCCTCAATCCACAATGCTCAACCTTCAATCCTCAATGCTCAGTCTGCAGTCCTCAATCCTCAATCCTCAAGCCTCAATCCTCAATCCTCAATCCTCGGTCCTCAATCCTCAATCGTCAATCTCCAATCCTGAATACTCAACATTCAATCCTCAATCCTCAATCCTCAATCCTCAATCCTCAATCCTCAATTCTCAATCCTCAACCCTCAATCCTCAGTCCTCAAACCTCAATCCTCAATCCTCAATCCTCAATCCTCAATCCTCAATCCTCAACCTTCAGCCCTCAGTCCTCTACAATCAGTTGTCAATCCTCAATCCTCAATAGAATGTCATCAATTCACAGCTTTCATTACTCAATACTCAATCTGCAATCTTCAAATCTCTATCCACAAACATCAATTCTCATCACTCAACCCTCAACACTCAGTCCCCAATCCTCAATATTCAATCCTCAATTCTCAATCCTCAATCCACAATGCTCAACCTCCAGTCCTCAATACTCAGTCTGCAGTCCTCAATCCTCAATCCTCAAGCCTCAATCCTCAATCCTCAATCCTCGGTCCTCAATCCTCAATCGTCAATCTCCAATCCTGAATACTCAACATTCAATCCTCAATACTCAATCCTCAATCCTCAATCCTCAATCCTCAATTCTCAATCCTCAACCCTCAATCCTCAGTCCTCAAACCTCAATCCTCAATCCTCAATCCTCAATCCTCAATCCTCAATCCTCAACCTTCAGCCCTCAGTCCTCTACAATCAGTTGTCAATCCTCAATCCTCAATCGAATGTCATCAATTCACAGCTTTCATTACTCAATACTCAATCTGCAATCTTCAAATCTCTATCCACAAACATCAATTCTCATCACTCAACCCTCAACACTCAGTCCACAATCCTCAATATTCAATCCTCAATCCTCAACCCACAATCCACAATCCTCAACCTTCAATCCTCAATACTCAATCTCCAATTCTCAATCCTCAATCCTCAATCCTCAATCCTCAATTCTCAATCCTCAATCGTCAATCTTCAATCCTCAATGCTCAATCTTCAATCCTCAATGCTCAATCCTCAAACCCCAATCCTCAATACTCAACGTCAACCTTCAATTCTCAATACTCAATCTTCAATCCTCAATCCTCAATCCTCAATCCTCAATCCTCATTCTTCAATCCTCAATACCCTATCCTCAATCTTCAATCCTCAATCCTCAATCTTCAATCCTCAATGCTCAATCTTCAATCCTCAATCTTCAATCCTCAATCCTCAATCCTCAATCCCCAATCATCAATCTTCAATCCTCAATACTCAATCTTCAGTCCTCAATCCTCAATCCTCAATCCTCAATCCTCAATACTCAATCCTCAATCCTCATTCTTCAATCCTCAATACCCAATCCTCAATCTTCAACCCTCAATCCTCTGTCCTAAAACCTCAATTCTGAATCCTCAATCCTGAATCCTCTATCTTCAGCACTCAGTCCTCAACAATCAGTTGTCAATCCTCAATCCTCAATAGAATATCCTCAATTCACAGGTCTCAATACTCAATACTCAACCTGCAATCTTCAAATCTCTATCCACAAACATCAATTCTCATCACTCAACCCTCAACACTCAGTCCTCAATGTTCAATCCTCAATCCTCAATTCTCAACCTTCCACCCTCAATACTGAATCTTCAATCCTCAATCGTCAATCCTCAATCCTCAATCCTCAATACTCAATCTTCAATCCTCAATCCTCAATCCTCAATCCTCAATCCTCATTCTTCAATCCTCAATACCCAATCCTCAATCTTCAATGCTCAATACCCAATCCTCAATCTTCAATCCTCAATCCTCAATCCCCAATTCTGAACCCTCAACCCTCAGTCCTCAGTCCTCAAACCTCAATCCTCAAACCTCAGTCGTCATCCTCAATACTCAATCCTCAATCCTCAATCCTCAATCCTCAATCCTCAATCCTCAATCCTCAATACTCAATCTTCAATCCGCAATCCTCAGTCCTCAAACCTCAATTCTGAATCCTCAATCCTGCATCCTCAATCTACTGCCCTCATTCCTCAACAATCAGTTGCCAATCCTCAATCCCCAATAGAATATCCTCAATTCACAGCTTTCAATACTCAATACTCAATCTGCGATCTTCAAATCTCTATCCACAAACATCAGTTCTCATCACTAAACCCTGAACTCTCAGTTCTCAATGTTCAATCCTAAAATCCTCAATTCTCAATCTTCAATCCTCAATACTGAATCTTCAATCCTCAATCCTCAATCCTCAATCCTCAATCCTCAATCCTCAATCCTCAATCCTCGGTCCTCAATCCTCAATCGTCAATCTCCAATCCTGAATACTCAACATTCAATCCTCAATCCTCAATCCTCAATCCTCAATCCTCAATCCTCAATTCTCAATCCTCAAGCCTCAATCCTCAGTCCTCAAACCTCAATCCTCAATCCTCAATCCTCAATCCTCAATCCTCAATCCTCAACCTTCAGCCCTCAGTCCTCTACAATCAGTTGTCAATCCTCAATCCTCAATAGAATGTCATCAATTCACAGCTTTCATTACTCAATACACAATCTGCAATCTTCAAATCTCTATCCACAAACATCAATTCTCATCACTCAACCCTCAACGCTCAGTCCACAATCCTCAATATTCAATCCTCAATCCTCAACCCACAATCCACAATCCTCAACCTTCAATCCTCAATACTCAATCTCCAATGCTCAATCCTCAATCCTCAATCCTCAATCCTCAATTCTCAATCCTCAATCGTCAATCTTCAATCCTCAATGCTCAATCTTCAATCCTCAATGCTCAATCCTCAAACCCCAATCCTCAATACTCAACCGTCAACCTTCAATTCTCAATACTCAATCTTCAATCCTCAATCCTCAATCCTCAATCCTCAATCCTCATTCTTCAATCCTCAATACCCTATCCTCAATCTTCAATCCTCAATCCTAAATCTTCAATCCTCAATACTCAATCTTCAATCCTCAATCCTCAGTCCTCAAACCTCAATTCTGAATCCTCAATCCTGAATCCTCAATCTTCAGCCCTCAGTCCTCAACAATCCGATGTCAATCGTCAATCCTCAATAGAATATCATCAATTCACAGTTTCCAATACTCAATACTCAATCTGCAATCTTCAAGACTCTATCCACAAACATCCTTTCTCCTCAATCAACCCTCAACACTCAGTCCCCAATCCTCAATCTTCAATCCTCAATCCTCAATCCGCAATCCTCAATCCTCAACCTTCAATCCTCAATACTCAATCTTCAATCCTCAATCTTCAATCCTCAATCCTCAATCCTCAATCCCCAATCATCAATCTTCAATACTCAATACTCAATCTTCAGTCCTCAATCCTCAATCCTCAATCCTCAATCCTCAATCCTCAATCCTCAATCCTCATTCTTCAATCCTCAATACCCAATCCTCAATCTTCAATCCTCAATCCTCAATCCTCAATTCTCAATCCTCAACCCTCAGTCCTCAGTCCTCTAACGTCAATCCTCAACACTCAGCCCTCATCCCCAATCCTTAATTCTCAATCCTCAATCCTCAATTTTCAATCCTCAATACTCAATCTTCAATCCTCAATCCTCAGTCCTCAATATTCATTCCTCAGTCCTCAATCCTCAATCCTCAGTCCTCAAACCTCAATCCTCAATCCTCAATCCTCAATCCTCAATCCTGAATCCTCAATCTTCAGCCCTCAGGCCTATAGAGTCAGTTGTCAACCCTCAATCCTCAATAGAATGTCATCAATTCACAGCTTTCATTACTCAATACTCAATCTGCAATCTTCAAATCTCTATCCACAAACATCAATTCTCATCACTCAACCCTCAACACTCAGTCCCCAATCCTCAATATTCAATCCTCAATTCTCAATCCTCAATCCACAATGCTCAACCTCCAATCCTCAATACTCAGTCTGCAGTCCTCAGTCCTCAATCCTCAAGCCTCAATCTTCAATCCTCAATCCTCGGTCCTCAATCCTCAATCGTCAATCTCCAATCCTGAATACTCAACATTCAATCCTCAATCCTCAATCCTCAATCTTCAATCCTCAATCCTCAATCCTCAATCCTCAATCCTCATTCTTCAATCCTCAATACCCTATCCTCAATCTTCAATCCTCAATCCTCAATCTTCAATCCTCAATACTCAATCTTCAATCCTCAATCTTCAATCCTCAATCCTCAATCCTCAATCCCCAATCATCAATCTTTAATCCTCAATACTCAATCTTCAGTCCTCAATCCTCAATCCTCAATCCTCAATCCTCAATACTCAATCCTCAATCCTCATTCTTCAATCCTCAATACCCAATCCTCAATCTTCAACCCTCAATCCTCTGTCCTAAAACCTCAATTCTGAATCCTCAATCCTGAATCCTCTATCTTCAGCACTCAGTCCTCAACAATCAGTTGTCAATCCTCAATCCTCAATAGAATATCCTCAATTCACAGGTCTCAATACTCAATACTCAACCTGCAATCTTCAAATCTCTATCCACAAACATCAATTCTCATCACTCAACCCTCAACACTCAGTCCTCAATGTTCAATCCTCAATCCTCAATTCTCAACCTTCCACCCTCAATACTGAATCTTCAATCCTCAATCGTCAATCCTCAATCCTCAATCCTCAATACTCAATCTTCAATCCTCAATCCTCAATCCTCAATCCTCAATCCTCATTCTTCAATCCTCAATACCCAATCCTCAATCTTCAATGCTCATTACCCAATCCTCAATCTTCAATCCTCAATCCTCAATCCCCAATTCTGAAACCTCAATCCTCAGTCCTCAGTCCTCAAACCTCAATCCTCAAACCTCAGTCGTCATCCTCAATACTCAATCCTCAATCCTCAATCCTCAATCCTCAATCCTCAATCCTCAATACTCAATCTTCAATCCGCAATCCTCAGTCCTCAAACCTCAATTCTGAATCCTCAATCCTGCATCCTCAATCTACAGCCCTCATTCCTCAACAATCAGTTGCCAATCCTCAATCCCCAATAGAATATCCTCAATTCACAGTTTTCAATACTCAATACTCAATCTGCGATCTTCAAATCTCTATCCACAAACATCAATTCTCATCACTAAACCCTGAACTCTCAGTTCTGAATGTTCAATCCTAAAATCCTCAATTCTCAATCTTCAATCCTCAATACTGAATCTTCAATCCTCAATCCTCAATCCTCAATCCTCAATCCTCAATCCTCAATCCTCAGTAATCAATCCCCAATCATCAATCTTCAATCCTCAATACTCAATCTTCAGGCCTCAATCCTCAATCCTCAATCCTCAATCCTCAATCCTCAATCCTCGATCCTCAATCCTCAATCCTCAATCCTCAGTCCTCAGTCCTCAAACCTCAATCTTCAACCCTCAGCCCTCATCCTCAGTCCACAATCCTCAATCCTCAATCCTCAATCTTCAATCTTCAATCCTCAATACTCAATCTTCAATAATCAATCCTCAATTCTCAAAACTCAATACTCAATCCTCAATCGTCAATCTTCAATCCCCAATCCTCAATCTTCAATCCTCAATCCTCAATCCTCATTCCTCAATCCTCAATCTTCAATCCTCAATACACAATATTCAATAATCAATCCTCAATACTCAATCCTCAATCCTCAATCCTCAATCCTCAATACTCAATCCTCGATACTCAGTCTTCAATCCTCAACCCTCAATCCTCAATCCTCAATCCTCATTCTACAATCCTCAATACCCAATCCTCATTCTTCAATCCACAATACCTAATCCTCAATCTTCAATCCTCAATCCTCAATCCTCAACTCTCAATCCTCGACCCTCAGATCTCAGTCCTCAAACCTCAATCTTCAACCCTCAGCCCTCATCCTCAATCCTCAATCCTCAATCTTCAATCCTCAATCCTCAATCCTCAAGCCTCAATCCTCAATCCTAAATCCTCAGTCCTCAAACCTCAATCCTGAATCCTCAACCCTGAATCCTCAATCTTCAGACATCAGACCTCAACTATCAGGCGTCAATCCTCAATCCTCAATAGAATATCATCAATTCACAGCTTTCAATACTCAATACTCAATCTGCAATCTTCAAGTCTCTATCCACGAACATCAATTCTCCTCAATCAACCCTCAACGCTCAGTCCCCAATCCTCAATCTTCAATCCTCAATGCTCAATCCGCAATCCTCAATCCTCAATCCTCAATCCTCAATACTCTATCTTCAATCCTCAATCTTCAATCCTCAATCCTCAATCCTCAATCCCCAATCATCAATCTTCAATCCTCAATACTCAATCTTCAGTCCTCAATCCTCAATCCTCAATCCTCAATCCTCAATCCTCATTCTTCAATCCTCAATACCCAATCCTCAATCTTCAATCCTCAATCCTCAATCCTCAATCCTCAATTCTCAATCCTCAACCCTCAGCCCTCAGTCGTCTAACGTCAATCCTCAACCCTCAGCCCTCATCCCCAATCCTCAATTCTCAATACTCAATCCACAATCTTCAATCCTCAATACCCAATCCTCAATCTTCAATCCTCAATCCTCAATCCTCAATCCTCAATTCTCAATCCTCAACCCTCAGCCCTCAGTCGTCTAACGTCAATCCTCAACCCTCAGCCCTCATCCCCAATCCTCAATTCTCAATACTCAATCCACAATCTTCAATCCTCAATACTCAATCTTCAATCCTCAATCCTCAGTCCTCAAACCTCAATTCTGAATCCTCAATCCTGAATCCTCAATCTTCAGACCTCAGTCCTCAACAATCCGGTGTCAATCCTCAATCCTCAATAGAATATCCTCAATTCACAGTTTTCTATACTCAATACTCAATCTGCAATCTTCAAATATCTATCCACAAACGTCAATCCTCATCACTCAACCCTCAACACTCAGTCCTCAATGCTCAATCCTCAATCCTCAATTCTCAACCTTCAACACTCGATACTGAATCTTCAATCCTCAGTCCTCAATCCTCAATCCTCAATCCTCAATCCTTAATCCTCAATCCTCAATTTTCAATCCTCAATACTCAATCTTCAATCCTCAATCCTCAATCATCAATCCTCAATCCTCAATCGTCAGTCTTCAACCCTCAAGACTCAATCTTCAATCCTCAATACTCAATCTTCAATAATCAATCCTCAATTCTCAAAACTCAATACTCAATCCTCAATCATCAATCATCAATCCCCAATCCTCAATCTTCAATCCTCAATCCTCAATCCTCATTCCTCAATAGAATATCATCAATTCACAGTTTTCAATACTCAATACTCAATCTGCAATCTTCAAGTTTCTATCCACAAACATCAATTCTCCTCAATCAACCCTCAACACTGAGACCCCAATCCTCAATCTTCAATCCTCAATCCTCAATCCGCAATCCTCAATCCTCAATCTTCAATCCTCAATACTCAACCTTCAATCCTCGATCCTCAATACTCAATCCTCAATCCTCAATCCTCAACCCCCAATCCTCAATCATCAATCCTCAATACTCAATCTTCAATCCTCAATACCCAATCCTCAGTCTTCAATCCTCAATCCTCAATCCTCAATTCTCAATCCTTAATCCTCAATCTTCAATCCTCAATACTCAACCTTCAATCCTCAATCCTCAATCCTCAATCTTCAATACTCAATCCTCAATCCTCAATCCTCAATCCTCAATCCTCAATCCTCAATCCTCAATACTCAATCCTCAATCCTCAATCTTCAATCCTCAATACTCAATCTTCAATCCTCAATACCCAATCCTCAATCTTCAATCTTCAATCGTCAATCCTCAATCCTCAATTCTCAATACTCAATCCTCAGTCCTCAGTCCTCAAACGTCAATCCTCAACCCTAAGCCCTCATCCTCAATCCACAGACCTCAACCCTCAATCCTCAATCTTCAATCCTCAATAATCAATCTTCAATCCTCAATCATCAGTCCTCAGACCTCAATTCTAAATCCTCTATCCTGAATCCTCAATCTTCGGCCCTCAACCCTCAATCCTGAATTCTCAATCCTCAATCCTCAATCCTCAGACCTCAAACATCAATATTCAACCCTCAGTCCTCGTCCTCAGTCCACAACCCTCAATCCTCAATCCTCAATCTTCAATCATCAATATTCAATCTTCAATACTCAATCCTCAATCCTCAATCCTCAATCCTCAATCCTCAATCTTTAATCCTCAATCCTCAATCCTCATTCTTCAATCCTCAATACCCAATCCTCAATCTTCAATCCTCAATCCTCAATCCTCAATCCTCAATCCTCAATCCTCTTCCTTCAATCCTCAATACCCAATCCTCAATCTTCAATGCTGAATCCTCAGTCCTCTATTCTCAACCCTCAATCCTCAGTCCTCAGTCCTCAAACCTCAATCCTCAAACCTCAGTCCTCATCCTCGATACTCAATCCTCAATCCTCAATCCTCAATCTTCAATCCTCAATACTCAATCTCCAATCCGCAATCCTCAGTCCTCAAACCTCAATTCTGAATCCTCAATCCTGCATCCTCAATCTACAGCCCTCAGTCCTCAACAATCAGTTGCCAATCCTCAATCCCCAATAGAATATCCTCAATTCACAGCTTTCAATACTCAATACGCAATCTGCAATCTTCAAATCTCTATCCACAAACATCAATTGTCATCACTAAACCCTGAACTCTCAGTTCTCAATGTTCAATCCTAAAATCCTCAATTCTCAATCTTCAATCCTCAATACTGAATCTTCAATCCTCAATCCTCAATCCTCAATCCTCAATCCTCAATCCTCAATCCTCAGTAATCAATCCTCAATCTTCAATACTCAATCGTCAATCCTCAGTCCTCAATCCTCAATCCTCAACCCTCATTCTTCAATAATCAATACCCAATCCTCAATCTTCAATCCTCAATCCTCAATCCTCAATTCTCAAAACTCAATCCTCTATTCTCAGACCTCAAACATCAATACTCAAACCTCAGTCCTCGTCCTCAATCCACAACCCTCAATCATCAATCCTCAATCTTCAATCCTCATTTCTCAATCCCCTATCCTCAATCCTCAGTCCTCAAACCTCAATGCTGAATCCTCAATCCTGAATCCTCAATCTTCAGCCCTCAGTCCTATAGAGTCAGTTATCAACGCTCAATCCTCAATAGAATGTCATCAATTCACAGCTTTCATTACTCAATACTCAATCTGCAATCTTCAAATCTCTATCCACAAACATCAATTCTCATCACTCAACCCTCAACACTCAGTCCCAAATCCGCAATCTTCAATCCTCAATCCTCAATCTTCAATCCTCAATACTCAACCTTGAATCCTCAATCCTCAATCCTCAATCTTCAATACGCAATCCTCAATCCTCAATCCTCAATCCTCAATCTTCAATCCTCAATACTCAATCTTCAATCCTCAATACCCAATCCTCAATCTTCAATCGTCAATCCTCAATCCTCATTTCTCAATCCTCAATCCTCAGTCCTCAGTCCTCAAACCTCAATCCTCAAACCTAAGCCCTCATCCTCAATCCTCAATACTCAACCCCCAATCCTCAAGCTTCAGTCCTCGATAATCAATCTTCTATCCTCAATCCTCAGTCCTCAAACCTCAATTCTGGATCCTCAATCCTGAATCCTCAATCTTCGGCCCTCAGTCCTCAACAATCAGTTGTCAATCCTGAATCCTCAATAGAATATCCTCAATTCACAGTTTTCAATACTAAATACTCAATCTGCAATATTCAAACCTCTATCCACAAACATCAATTCTCATCACTCAACCCTCTACACTCAGTCCTCAATGTTCAATCCTCAATCCTCAATCCTCAATCCTCAATCGTCAATCTTCAATCCTCGATACTCAATCTTCAACCCTCAATCCTCAATCCTCAATCCTCAGTCCTCAAACTTCAATCCTGATTCCTCAATCCTGAATCCTCAATCTTCAGCCCTCAGTGCTCTACAATCTGTTGTCAATCCTCAATCCTCAATAGAATATCATCAATTCATAGTTTTCATTACTCAATACTCAATCTGGAATCTTCAAATCTCTATCCACAAACATCAATACTCATCACTCAACCCTCAACACTCAGTCCCCAATCCTCAATATTCAATCCTCAATCCTCAACCCTCAATCCACAATCCTCAATCTTCAATGCTCAATCCTCAATCCTCAATAATCAATCCTCAATTCTCAATCCTCAATCGTCAATCTTCAATCCTCAATACTCAAACTCCAATCCTCAATACTCAATCCTCAATTCTCTATCCTCATTCTTCAATCCTCAATACCCAATCCTCAATCTTCCATCCTCAATCCACAATCCTCAATTCTCAATCCTCAATCCTCAGTCCTCAGTTCTCAAACCTCAATACTCAACCCTCAGCCCTCATCCTCAATCCTCAATCCTCAATCCTCAATCCTCAATCTTCAATCCTCAATACTCAATCTTCAATAATCAATCCTCAATTCTCAATTCTCAATACTCAATCCTGAATCCTCAATCTTCGGCCCTCAGTCCTCAACAATCAGTTGTCAATCCTCAATCCTCAATAGAATATCCTCAATTCACAGTTTTAAATACTCAATACTCAATCTGCAATATTCAAACCTCTATCCACAAACATCAATTTTCATCACTCAACCCTCTACACTCAGTCCTCAATGTTCAACCCTCAATCCTCAATCCTCAATCCTCAATCGTCAATCTTCAATCCTCGATACTCAATCTTCAATCCTCAATCCTCAACCCTCAATCCTGAATCCTCATTCTTCAATCCTCAATACCCAATCCTCAATCCTCAATCCTCAATTCTCAATCCTCAATCCTCAATTTTCAATCCTCATTCTTCAATCCTCATTCTTCAATCCTCAATACCCAATACTCAATCTTCAATCCTCAATCCTCAATCCTCAATCCTCAATCCTCAATCCTCAATCCTCAGTCCTCAGTCCTCAAACCTCAATCCTCAACCCTCAGCCCTCAGCCCTCATCGTCAATCCTCAATTCTCAATCCTCAATCCTGAATCCTCAATCTTCAATCCTCAATACTCAATCTTCAATCCTCAATCCTCAATCCTCAATCCTCAATCCAGAATCCTCATTCTTCAATCCTCAATACCCAATCCTCAATCTTCAATCCTCAATCCTCAATCCTCAATTCTCAACCCTCAATCCTCAATACTCAATCCTCAATCGTCAATCCTCAATCCCGAATCCTCAATCTTCAATCACCAATGCTCAATCTTCAATACTCAATCCTCACCCTCAACCCCCAATCCTCAATCTTCAATCTTCAATCGTCAGACCTCAATCCTCAATTCTCAATACTCAATCCTCAGTCCTCAGTCCTCAAACCTCAATCCTCAACCCTAAGCCCTCATCCTCAATCCTCAGTCCTCAACCCTCAATCCTCAATCTTCAATCCTCAATAATCAATCTTCAATCCTCAATCATCAGTCCTCAAACCTCAATTCTGAATCCTCAATCCTGAATCCTCAATCTTCGGCCCTCAGTCCTCAACAATCAGTTGTCAATCCTCAATCCTCAATAGAATATCCTCAATTCACAGTTTTAAATACTCAATACTCAATCTGCAATATTCAAACCTCTATCCACAAACATCAATTTTCATCACTCAACCCTCTACACTCAGTCCTCAATGTTCAAACCTCGATCCTCAATCCTCAATCCTCAATGGTCAATCTTCAATCCTCAATCCTCAATCCTCAATCCTCAATCCTCAATCCTCAGTCCTCAATCCTCAATCCTCAATTTTCAATCCTCAATCCTCAATCCTCAGTCCCCAAACCTCAATCCTCAATCTTCAATCCTCAATACTCAACCTTCAATCCTCGCTCCTCAATACTCAATCCTCAATCCTCAATCCTCAACCCCCAATCCGCAATCATCAATCCTCAATACTCAATCTTCAATCCTCAATACCCAATCCTCAATCTTCAATCCTCAATCCTCAATCCTCAATTCTCAATCCTTAATCCTCAGTCTTCAATCCTCAATACTCAACCTTCAATTCTCAATCCTCAATCCTCAATCTTCAATACTCAATCCTCAATCCTCAATCATCAATCCTCAATCTTCAATCTTCAATGCTCAATCTTCAATCCTCAATACCCAATCCTCAATCTTCAATCGTCAATCTTCAATCCTCAGTCCTCAGTGCTCAAACCTCAATCCTCAACCCTCAGCCCTCATCGTCAATGCTCAATCCTCAATCCTCAATCCTGAATCCTCAATCCTCAATCCTCAATCTTCAATCCTCAATAATCAATCTTCAATCCTCAATCCTCAGTCCTCAAACCTCAATTCTGAATCCTCAATCCTGAATCCTCAATCTTCGGCCCTCAGACCTCAACAATCAGTTGTCAATCCTAAATCCTCAATAGAATAACCTCAATTCACAGTTTTCAATACTCAATACTCAATCTGCAATATTCAAACCTCTATCCACAAACATCAATACTCATCACTCAACCCTCTACACTCAGTCCTCAATGTTCAATCCTCAATCCTCAATCCTCAATCCTCAATCGTCAATCTTCAATCCTCGATACTCAATCTTCAATCCTCAATCCTCAATCCTCAATACTCAATCTTCAATCCTCAGTCCTCAATCCTCAATCCTCAATCCTCAATCCTGAATCCTCATTCTTCAATCCTCAATACCCAATCCTCAATCTTCAATCCTCATTCCTCAATCCTCAATTCTCAACCCTCAATCCTCAATACTCAATCCTCAATCGTCAATCCTCAATCCCGAATCCTCAATCTTCAATCACCAATGCTCAATCTTCGATACTCAATCCTCAACCCTCAACCCCCAATCCTCAATCTTCAATCTTCAATCGTCAGTCCTCAATCCTCAATTCTGAATACTCAATCCTCAGTCCTCAGTCCTCAAACCTCAATCCTCAACCCTAAGCCCTCATCCTCAATCCTCAGTCCTCAACCCTCAATCCTCAATCTTCAATCCTCAATAATAAATCTTCAATCCTCAATCATCAGTCCTCAAACCTCAATTCTGAATCCTCAATCCTGAATCCTCAATCTTCGGCCCTCAGTCCTCAACAATCAGTTGTCAATCCTCAATCCTCAATAGAATATCCTCAATTCACAGTTTTAAATACTCAATACTCAATCTGCAATATTCAAACCTCTATCCACAAACATCAATTTTCATCACTCAACCCTCTACACTCAGTCCTCAATGTTCAAACCTCAATCCTCAATCCTCAATCCTCAATGGTCAATCTTCAATCCTCAATCCTCAATCCTCAATCCTCAATCCTCAATCCTCAGTCCTCAATCCTCAATCCTCAATTTTCAATCCTCAATCCTCAATCCTCAATTCTCAATCCTCAATCCTCAATCCTCAATCCTCAATCCTCAATCCTCAATGTTCAGTCCTCAATCCTCAGACCTCAACCCTCAGTCCTCAATCTTCAATCCTCAATCCTCAATCCTCAATCCTCAATACTCAAACCTCAATCCTCAATCCTCATTCTACAATCCTCAATACCGTATCCTCAATCTACAATCCTCAATCCTCAATCCTCAATTCTCAATCCTCAAACCTCAATCCTCAACCCTCAGAACTCATCGTCAATCCTCAATCCTCGATCCTCAATCCTGAATCCTCAATCTTCAATCCTCAATACTCAATCTTCAATCCTCAATCCTCAATCCTCAATATTCATTCCTCAATACTCAATCCTCAATCCTCAATCCTCATTCTTCAATCCTCAATACCTAATCCTCAAACTTCAATCCTCAATCCTCAATCCTCTATTCTCAATCCTCAATCCTCAGGCCTCAGTCCTCAAACCTCAATCCTCAACCCTCAGCCCTCATCGTCAATCCTCAATCCTCAATCCTTAATCCTCAATCTTCAACCCTCACTCCTCAATCCTCAATCCTCAATCCTGAATCCTCATTCTTCAATCCTCAATACCCAATCCTCAATCTTCAATCCTCAATCCTCAATCCTCAATCCATCAATACTCAATCCTCAATCCTCAATCTTCAATCCTCAATACTCAATCTTCAATCCTCAATACCCAATCCTCAATCTTCAATCTTCAATCGTCAATCCTCAATCCTCAATTCTCAATACTCAATCCTCAGTCCTCAGTCCTCAAACGTCAATCCTTAACCCTAAGCCCTCATCCTCAATCCACAGACCTCAACCCTCAATCCTCAATCTTCAATCCTCAATAATCAATCTTCAATCCTCAATCATCAGTCCTCAAACCTCAATTCTGAATCCTCAATCCTGAATCCTCAATCTTCGGCCCTCAGTCTTCAACAATCAGTTGTCAATTCTCAATCCTCAAGAGAATATCCTCAATTCACAGTTTTCAATACTCAATACTCAATCTGCAATATTCAAACCTATATCCACAAGCATCAATTTTCATCACTCAACCCTCTACACTCAGTCCTCAATGTTCAATCCTCAATCCTCAATCCTCAATCCTCAATGGTCAATCTTTAATCCTCGATACTCAATCTTCAATCCTCAATCCTCAATCCTCAATCCTGAATCCTCATTCTTCAATCCTCAATACCCAATTCTCAATCTTCAATCCTCAATCCTCAATCCTCAATTTTCAATCCTCAATCCTCAATCCTCAATTCTCAATCCTCAATCCTCAATCCTCAATTCTCATTCTTCAATCCTCAATCCCCAATCCTCAATCTTCAATACTCAATCCTCAATCCTCAATCCTCAATCGTCAATCCTCAATCCTCAATTCTCAATCCTCAATCCTCAATCCGCAATCCTCAATCCTCAATCCTCAATCCTCAACCTTCAATCCTCAATACTCAATCTTCAATCCGCAATCATCAGTCCTCAATCCCCAATCCTCAATCCTCAATCCTCAATGTTCAATCATCAATACTCAATCTTCAATCCTCAGTCCTCAATCCTCAATACCCAATACTCAAACTTCAATCCTCAATCATCAAACCTCAATCCTCAATCCTCAATCCTCAATCCTCAATCCTCAATCCTGAGTCCTCAGTCCTCAAACCTCAATCCTCAACCCTCAGCCCTCATCGTCAATCCTCTATCTTCAATACTCAATCCTCAATCTTCAATGCTCAATACTCAATCTTCAATCTTCGATCCTCAATTCTCAATCCTCAATACTCAATCCCCAATCGTCAATCCTCAATCCTCAACTCTCAATCCTCAATCCTCAATCCGCAATCCTCAATCCTCAATCCTCAATCCTCAACCTTCAATCCTAAATACTCAACCTGCAATCCTCAATCCTGAATCCTCAATCCTCAATCCTGAATTCTCAATCCTCAATCCTCAGTCCTCAGTCCTCAAACCTCAATCCTCAGCCCTCAGCCCTCATCCTCAATCCTCAATCCTCAATCCTCAATATTCATTCCTCAATACTCAATCCTCAATCCTCAATCCTCATCCTTCAATCCTTAATACCCAATCCTCAATCTTCAATCCTCAATCCTCAAACCTCAATTCTCAATCCTCAATCCTCAGGCCTCAGTCCTCAAACCTCAGACCTTAACCCTCAGCCCTCATCGTCAATCCTCAATCCTCAATCCTTATTCCTCAATCTTCAATCTTCAATACTCAACCTTCAATCCTCAATCCTCAATCATCAATACTCAATCGTCAATCCTCAACCCCCAATCCTCATTCTTCAATCCTCAGTACTCAATCTTCAATCCTCAATACCCAATCCTCAAACTTCAATCCTCAATCCTCAATCCTCAATTCTCAATCCTTAATCCTCAATCTTCAATCCTCAATACTCAATCTTCAATCCTCAATACCCAATCCTCAATCTTCAATCGTCAATCCTCAATCCTCAATCCTCAATTCTCAATCTTCAATCCTCAATCCTCAGTCCTCAAACCTCAATCCCAAATCCTCAATCCTGAATTCTCAATCTTCAGCCCTCAGTCCTCAACAATCAGTGGTCAATCCCCAATACTCAATAGAATATCCTCAATTCAGAGTTCTCAATACTCATTACTCAATCTGCAATCTTCAGATCTCTATCCACAAACATCAACTCTCATCACTCAACCCTCAATACTCAGTCCCCAATCCTCAATCTTCAAACCTCAACCCTCAATCCTCAATCCTCAATCCTCAATCTTCAATCCTCAATACTCAATCTTCAATCCTCAACCCTCAATCCTCAATCCTCAATCATCAATCCTCAATCCTCAATCCTCAATCCTCAATCCTCATTCGTCAGTCTTCAATCCTCAATCCTCAATTCTCAATCCTCAGTCCCCAAAACCTCAATCCTCAATCTTCAATCCTCAATACGCAAGCTTCAATCCTCAATCCTCAATACTCAATCCTCAGTCCTCAATCCTCAATCGCCAGTCTTCAATCCTCAATACTCTATCTTCAATCCTCAATCCTCAATCCTCAATCCTCAATCCTCATTCTTCAATCCTCAATACCCAATCCTCAATCTTCAATACTCAACCTTCAATCCTCAATCCTCAATCCTCAATGCTCAATCCTCAATCGTCAATCTTCAATCCTCAATACTCAATCTTCAACCTTCAATCCTCAATCCTCAATCCTCAATCCTCAATCCCCAATCCTCAATCCTCAATGCTCAATCTTCAATCCTCAATACTCAATCATCAATGCTCAATCCTCAAGCCTCAATCTCCAATCCGCAATACTCAATCCTCAATCCTCAAACGTCAATCCTCAATAAAATAACCTCAATCCTCAGTTTTCAATATTCAAACGTCAATCTTCAAGTCCTAATATACAAACAACAATTCCCTTCACTCAATCGTAAACCCTCAGTCCCCAACCTTCAATCCTCAATAATCAGCCCTCAAACATCGAACCTCAGTCCTCAATCCTCAATCATCAGTCCTCAACCCTCAATCCTCAATATTCAATCCTCAATCCTCAATCCTCAATGTTCAGTCCTCAATCCTCAGACCTCAACCCTCAGTCCTCAATCCACAACACTCAATCCTCAATCCTCAATCTTCAATCATCAATATACAATCTTCAGTCCTCAATCTTCAATACACAATCCTCGATCCTCAATCCTCAATGTTCAATCCGCGATACCCAACCCTGAATGTTCAATCGTCAATCCTCAATCCTCAATCCTCAATCCTCAATTCTCAATCCTCAATCCTCATTCTTCAATCCTCAATACCCAATCCTCAATCTTCAATCCTCAATCCTCAATCCTCAATTCTCAATCCTCAATCCTCAGGCCTCAGTCCTCAAACCTCAATCCTCAACCCTCAGCCCTCATCGACAATGCTCAATCCTCAATCCTTAATCCTCAATCTTCAATCCTCAATCCTCAATCCTCAATCGTCAATCCTGAATTCTCAATCCTCAATCCTCAGTCCTCAGTCCTCAAACATCAATCCTCAGTCCTCAGCCCTCATCCTCAATCCTCAATGCTCAATCCCCAATCTTCAATCCTCAATACTCAATCTTCAATCCTCAATCCTCAGTCCTCAAACCTCAATCCCGAATCCTCAATCCTGAATCCTCAATCTTCAGACCTCAGTCCTCAACAATCAGTTGTCAATCCCCAATCCTCAATAGAATATCCTCAATTCACAGTTTTCAATACTCATTACTCAATCTGCAATCTTCAGAACTCTATCCACAAACATCAATTCTCATCACTCAACCCTCAACACTCAGTCCCAAATCCGCAATCTTCAATCCTCAATCCTCAATCTTCAATCCTCAATACTCAACCTTGAATCCTCAATCCTCAATCCTCAATCTTCAATACGCAATCCTCAATCCTCAATCCTCAATCCTCAATCTTCAATCCTCAATACTCAATCTTCAATCCTCAATACCCAATCCTCAATCTTCAATCGTCAATCCTCAATCCTCATTTCTCAATCCTCAATCCTCAGTCCTCAGTCCTCAAACCTCAATCCTCAAACCTAAGCCCTCATCCTCAATCCTCAATACTCAACCCTCAATCCTCAAGCTTCAGTCCTCGATAATCAATCTTCTATCCTCAATCCTCAGTCCTCAAACCTCAATTCTGAATCCTCAATCCTGAATCCTCAATCTTCGGCCCTCAGTCCTCAACAATCAGTTGTCAATCCTGAATCCTCAATAGAATATCCTCATTTCACAGTTTTCAATACTAAATACTCAATCTGCAATATTCAAACCTCTATCCACAAACATCAATTCTCATCACTCAACCCTCTACACTCAGTCCTCAATGTTCAATCCTCAATCCTCAATCCTCAATCCTCAATCGTCAATCTTCAATCCTCGATACTCAATCTTCAACCCTCAATCCTCAATCCTCAATCCTCAGTCCTCAAACTTCAATCCTGATTCCTCAATCCTGAATCCTCAATCTTCAGCCCTCAGTGCTCTACAATCTGTTGTCAATCCTCAATCCTCAATAGAATATCATCAATTCATAGTTTTCATTACTCAATACTCAATCTGGAATCTTCAAATCTCTATCCACAAACATCAATTCTCATCACTCAACCCTCAACACTCAGTCCCCAATCCTCAATATTCAATCCTCAATCCTCAACCCTCAATCCACAATCCTCAATCTTCAATGCTCAATCCTCAATCCTCAATAATCAATCCTCAATTCTCAATCCTCAATCGTCAATCTTCAATCCTCAATACTCAAACTCCAATCCTCAATACTCAATCCTCAATTCTCAATCCTCATTCTTCAATCCTCAATACCCAATCCTCAATCTTCCATCCTCAATCCACAATCCTCAATTCTCAATCCTCAATCCTCAGTCCTCAGTTCTCAAACCTCAATCCTCAATCCTCAGCCCTCTCCCTAAATCCTCAATCCTCAATCCTCAATCCTCAACCTTCAATCCTCCATACTCAATCTTCAACCCTCAATCCTCAGTCCTCAAACCTCAATTCTGAATCCTCAATCCTGAATCCTCAATCTTCAGCACTCACTCCTCAACAATCAGTTGTCAATCCTCAATCCTCAGAGGAATATCATCAATTCACAGTTTTCATTACTCAATACTCAATCTGCAATCTTCAAATCTCTATCCACAAACATCAATTCTCATCACTCAACCCTCAACACTCAGTCCCCAATCCTCAATATTCAATCCTCAATTCTCAACACTCAATGCACAATCCTCAACCTTCAATCCTCAATACTCAATCTTCAATGCTCAATCCTCAATCCTCAATCCTCAATCCTCAATCCTCAATATTCAATCCTCAATCCTCAATCCTCAATCTTCAATCCTCAATCCTCAATCCTCAATCTTCAATCCACAACCCTCAATCCTCAATCCTCAACCTTCAATCAACAATATGCAATCTTCAGTCCTCAATCATCAATACTCAATCCTCAATTCTCAATCCTCAATGTTCAATCCGCGATGCCCAATCCTCAATGTTCAATCCTCAATCCTCAATCCTCAATCTTCAATCCTGAATCCTCAATCCTCAATCCTCAGTCCTCAATCCTCAGTCGCCAAACCTCAATCCTCAATCTTCAATCCTCAATACTCAATCTTCAATCCTCAATCCTCAATACTCAATCCTCAATCATCAATACTCAATCGTCAGTCTTCAATCCTCAATACTCAATCTTCAATCCTCAACCCTCAATCCTCAATCCTCAATCCTCATTCTTCAATCCTCAATACCCAATCCCCAATCTTCAATCCTCAATCCTCAATCCTCAATTCTCAATCCTCAATCCTCAATCCTCAATCCTCAATTCTCAATCCTCAATCTTCAATCCTCAATACCCAATCCTCAATCTTCAGTCCTCAATCCTCAACCCTCAACTCTCAATCCTCGATCCTCAGTCCTCAATCCTCAATCCTCAATTAACAATCCTCAATCCTCAATCCTCATTCTTCAATCCTCAATACCCAATCCTCAATCTTCAATACTCAATCCTCAATCCTCAATTCTCAATCCTCAAACCTCAGGCCTCAGTCCTCAAACCTCAATCCCCAACCCTCAGCCCTCATCGTCAATCCTCAATCCTCAATCCTCAATCCTCAATCCTCAATCTTCAATCCTCAATACTCAATCATCAATGCTCAATCCTCAAGCTTCAATCCCCAATCCGCAATACTCAATCCTCAATCCTCAAACCTCAATCCTCAATAAAATAACCTCAATCCTCTGCTTTCAATATTCAAACGTCAATCTTCAAGTCCTAATATACAAACAACAATTCTCAACACTCAATCGTGAACCCTCAGTCCCCAATCTTCAATCCTCAATAATCAGCCCTCAAACATCGAACCTCAATCCTCAAACCTCAATCCTCAGACCCCAACCCTCAATCCTCAATATTCAATCATCAATCCTCAATCCTCAATGTTCAGTCCTCAATCCTCAGACCTCAACGCTCAGTCCTCAATCTTCAATCCTCAATCCTCAATCCTCAATCTTCAACCCTCAAACCTCAATCCTCAATCCTCATACTACAATCCTCAATACCATATCCTCATTCTTCATTCCTCAATCCTCAATCCTCAATTCTCAATCCTCAATCCTCGATCCTCAGACCTCAAACATCAATACTCAACCCTCAGTCCTCGTCCTCAATCCACAACCCTCAATCCTGAATCCTCAATCTTCAATCATCAATATACAATCTTCAGTCCTCAATCCTCAATACTCAATCCTCGATCCTCAATCCTCAATGTTCAATCCGCGATACCCAACCCTGAATGTTCAATCCTCAATCCTCAATCCTCAATCCTCAATCCTCAATCCTCAATCCTCAATCCTCAATCCTCAGTCCCCAGACCTCAATCCTCAATCCTCAATCCTCGATCCTACATACTCAATCCTCAATCCTCAATCCTCAATCGTCAGTCTTCAATCCTCTATACCCAATCTTCAATTCTCAATCCTCAATCCTCAATCCTCAAACCTCATTCTTCAATCCTCAATACCCAATCCTCAATCTTCAATCCTCAATCCTTAATCCTCAATTCTCAATCCTCAATCCCCAGTCCTCAGACCTCAAACCTCAATCCTCAACCCTAAGCCCTCATCCTCAATCCTCAATCCTCAACCCTCAATCCTCAATCTTCAATCCTCAATACTCAATCTTCAATCCTCAATCCTCAGTCCTCAAACCTCAATTCTGAATCCTCAATCCTGAATACTCAATCTTCGGCCCTCAGTCCTCAACAATCAGTTGTCAATCCTCAATCCTCAATAGAACATCCTCAATTCGCAGTTTTCAATACTCAATACTCAATCTGCAATCTTCAAACCTCTATCCACAGACATCAATTCTCATCACTCAACCCTCAACTCTCAGTCCTCAATGTTCAATCCTCAATCCTCAATCCTCAATCGTCAATCTTCAATCCTCGATACTCAATCTTCAGTCCTCAATCCTCAATCCTCAATCCTGAATCCTCATTCTTCAATCCTCAATACCCAATCCTCAATCTTCAATCCTCAATCCGTAATCCTCAATTCTCAATCCTCAATCCACAATTTTCAATCGTCAATCTTCAATCCTCAATACCCAATACTCAATCTTCAATCCTCAATCCTCAATCCTCAATCCTCAATTCTCAATCCTCAATCCTCAGTCCTCAGTACTCAAACCTCAATCCTCAACCCTCAGCCCACATCGTCAATCCTCAATCTTCAATCCTCAATCCTCAATCTTCAATGCTCAATTCTCAATCTTCAATCCTCGATCCTCAATTCTCAATCCTCAATACTCAATCCTCGATCGTCAATCCTCAATCCTCAATTCTCAATCCTCATGCCTCAATCCTCAATCCTCAATCCTCAATCCTCAATCCTCAACCTTCAATCCTCAATACTCAATCTGCAATCCTCAATCCTCAATCCTCAACCCTCAGTCCTGAATTCTCAATCCTCAATACTCAGTCCTCAGTCCTCAAACCTCAATCCTCAACCCTCAGCCCTCATCCTCAATCCCCAATCCTCAATCCTCAATCCTCAATCTTCAATCCTCAATACTCAATCTTCAATCCTCAATACTCAATCTTCAATCCTCAATCCTCAATCCTCCATCCTCAATACTCAATCTTCAATCCTCAATCCTCAATCCTCAATAATCAATCCTCAATCCTCATTCTTCAATCCTCAATACCCAATACTCAATCTTCAATCCTCAATCCTCAACCCTCAATCCTCAATTCTCAATCCACAATCCTCCGTCCTCAGTCCTCAAACCTCAATCCTCAACCCTCAGCCCTCATCGTCAATCCACAATCTTCAATCCTCAATCCTCAATCTTCAATGCTCAATACTCAATCTTCAATCCTCAATCCTCAATCCTCAATACTCAATACTCAATCCTTAATCGTCAATCCTCAATCCTCAACTCTCAATCCTCAATCCTCAATCCTCAATCCTCAATCCTCAATCCTCAATCTTCAATCCTCAATACTCAATCTTCAATCCTCAATCCTCAGTCCTCAAACCTCAATCCCGAATCCTCAATCCTGAATCCTCAATCTTCAGCCCTCAGTCCTCAACAATCGGTTGTCAATCCCCAATCCTCAGTAGAATATCCTCAATTCACAGTTTTCAATTCTCATTACTCAATCTGCAATCTTCAGATCTCTATCCACAAACATCAATTCTCATCACTCAACCCTCAATACTCAGTCCCCAATCCTCAATCTTCAAACCTCAATCCTCAACCGTCAATCTTCAATCCTCGATACTCAATTTTCAATCCTCAATACTCAATCCTCAATCCTCAATCCTCATTCTTCAATCCTCAATACCCAATCCTCAATCTTCAATCCTCAATCCTCAATCCTCAATTCTCAATCCTCAATCCTCAATTTTCAATCCTCATTCTTCAATCCTCAATACCCAATACTCAATCTTCAATCCTCAATCCTCAACCCTCAATCCTCAATTCTCAATCCACAATCCTCCGTCCTCAGTCCTCAAACCTCAATCCTCAACCCTCAGCCCTCATCGTCAATCCACAATCTTCAATCCTCAATCCTCAATCTTCAATGCTCAATACTCAATCTTCAATCCTCAATCCTCAATTCTCAATACTCAATACTCAATCCTTAATCGTCAATCCTCAATCCTCAACTCTCAATCCTCAATCCTCAATCCTCAATCCTCAATCCTCAATCCTCAATCTTCAATCCTCAATACTCAATCTTCAATCCTCAATCCTCAGTCCTCAAACCTCAATCCCGAATCCTCAATCCTGAATCCTCAATCTTCAGCCCTCAGTCCTCAACAATCGGTTGTCAATCCCCAATCCTCAGTAGAATATCCTCAATTCACAGTTTTCAATTCTCATTACTCAATCTGCAATCTTCAGATCTCTATCCACAAACATCAATTCTCATCACTCAACCCTAAATACTCAGTCCCCAATCCTCAATCTTCAAACCTCAATCCACAATCCTCAATCCTCAATCCTCAATCTTCAATCCTCAATACTCAATCTTCAATCCTCAACCCTCAATCCTCAATACTCAACCATCAAACCTCAATCCTCAGTCCTCAAACCTCAATTCTGAATCCTCAATCCTGAATCCTCAATCTTCGGCCCTCAGTCCTCAACAATCAGTTGTCAATCCTCAATTCTCAATAGGATATCCTCAATTCACAGCTTTCAATACTCAATACCCAATCTGCAATCTTCAAACCTCTATCCACAAACATCAATTCTCATCACACAACACTCAACACTCAGTCCTCAATGTTGAATCCTCAATCCTCAATCCTCAATCCCCAATCGTCAATCTTCAATCCTCAATACTCGATCTTCAATCCTCAATCCTCAATCCTCAATCCTCAGTCCTCATTCTTCAATCCTCAATACCCAATCCTCAATCATCAATCCTCAATCCTCAATCCTCAATTCTCAATCCTCAATCCTCAATTTTCAATCCTCATTCTTCAATCCTCAATACCCAATACACAATCTTCAATCCTCAACCCTCAATCCTCAGTTCTCAATCCTCAATCCTCAGTCCTCGGTCCTCAAACCCCAATTCCGAATCCTCAATCCTGAACCCTCAATCTTCGGCCCTCAGTCCTCAACAATCAGTTGTCAATCCTCAATCCTCAATAGAATATCCACAGTTCAGAGTTTTCAATACGCAATACTCAATCTGCAATCTTCAAAACTCTATCCACAAACATCAATTCTCATCACTCAATCCTCAACACTCAGTCCCCTATCCTCAATGTTCAATCCTCAATCAGCAGACCTCAAACATCAATATTCAACCCTTAGTCCTCGTCCTAATCCACAACTCTCAGTCCTCAATCCTCAATCTTCAATCATCAATATTCAATCTTCAATCCTCAATCCTCAATCCACAATTCTCAATCCTCAATCCGCAGACCTCAAACGTCAATATTAAACCCTTAGTCCTCATCCTCAATCCACAACACTCAATCCTCAATCCTCAATCTTCAGTCATCAATATTCAATCTTCAATCCTCAATCCTCAATCCTCAATCCTCAATCCTCAATTCTCAATCCTTAATCCTCAATCCTCAATCCTCAATCCTCAACCCTCAATCCTCAATCCTCAATACTCAATCTTCAATCCGCAATCCTCAATCCTCAATCTTCCATCCTCCATCCTCAATCCTCAATACTCAATCCTCAATCCCCATTCTTCAATCCTCAATACCCAATGCTCAATCCTCAATCCTCAATCCTCAATCCTCAATCTTCAATCGTCTATCCTCAACACTCAGTCCCCAATCCTCAATCTTCAATCCTCAATCCTCAATCCTCAATCCTCAGTCCTCAATCCTCAGCCCTCAAACCTCAATCCTGAATCCTCAATCCTGAATCCTCAATCTTCAGCCCTCAGTCCTCAACAATCAGCTGTCAATCCTCAATCCTCAATAGGATATCATCAATTAACAGCTTTCAATACTCAATACTCAACCTGCAATCTTCAAATCTCTATCCACAGACATCAATTCTCATCACTCAACCCTCGACACTCAGTCCCCAATCCTCAATCTTCAAACCGCAACGCTCAATCCTCAATCCTCAATCATCAATCCTCAATCGTCATCTTCAATCCTCAATACTCAATCTTCAATCCTCAATCCTCAACCCTCAAGACCCAATCCTCATTCTTCAATCCTCAATACCCAATCCTCAATCTTCAATCCTCGATAGTCAATCCTCAATCCTCAATCCTCAATCCTCGATCCTCAATCTTCAATCCTCAATCCTCAAGCCTCAGCCCTCATCCTCAATCCTCAATCCTCAATCCTCAATCCTCAATCTTCAATCCTCTATACTCAATCTTCAATCCTCAATCCTCAGCCCTCAAACGTCAATCCTGAATCCTCAATCCTGAATCCTCAACCTTCAGCCCTCAGTTCTCAACAATCTGTTGTCAATCCTCAATCCTCAATAGAATATCATCAATTCACAGCTTTCAATACCCAATACTCAACCTGCAATCTTCAAATCTCTATCCACAGTCGTTAATTCTCATCACTCAACCCTCAACACTCAGTCCCCAATCCTCAATCTTCAATCCTCAATCCTCAACACTCAGTACCCAATCCTCAATCTCCAATCCTGAATACTCAATCTTCAATCCTCAATCCTCAATCCTCAATCCTCAATCCCCATTCTCCAACCCTCAATACCCAATCCCCAATCTTCAATCCTCAATCCCCAATCATGCATTCTCAATCCTCAATCCTCAGTCCTCAGTCCTCAAACCTCAATCCTCAACCCTCAGCCCTCAACCTCAATCCTCAATCCTCAATCCTCAATCCTCAATCTTCAATCCTCAATCCTCAATCCTCAATCCTCAGTCCTCAATCCTCAGCCCTCAAACCTCAATCCTGAATCCTCAATCCTGAATCCTCAATCTTCAGCCCTCAGTCCTCAACAATCAGCTGTCAATCCTCAATCCTCAATAGGATATCATCAATTAACAGCTTTCAATACTCAATACTCAACCTGCAATCTTCAAATCTCTATCCACAAACATCAATTCTCATCACTCAACCCTCGACACTCAGTCCCCAATCCTCAATCTTCAAACCGCAACGCTCAATCCTCAATCCTCAATCATCAATCCTCAATCGTCATCTTCAATCCTCAATACTCAATCTTCAATCCTCAATCCTCAACCCTCAAGACCCAATCCTCATTCTTCAATCCTCAATACCCAATCCTCAATCTTCAATCCTCGATCGTCAATCCTCAATCCTCAATCCTCAATCCTCGATCCTCAATCTTCAAACCTCAATCCTCAACCCTAAGCCCTCATCCTCAATCCTCAATCCTCAACCCTCAATCCTCAATCTTCAATCCTCAATACTCAATCTTCAATCCTCAATCCTCAGTCCTCAAACCTCAATTCTGAATCCTCAATCCTGAATCCTCAATCTTCGGCCCTCAGTCCTCAACAATCAGTTCTCAATCCTCAATCCTCAATAGAACATCCTCAATTCGCAGTTTTCAATACTCAATACTCAATCTGCAATCTTCAAAGCTCTATCCACAGACATCAATTCTCATCACTCAACCCTCAACTCTCAGTCCTCAATGTTCAATCCTCAATCCTCAATCCTCAATCGTCAATCTTCAATCCTCGATACTCAATCTTCAGTCCTCAATCCTCAATCCTCAATCCTGAATCCTCATTCTTCAATCCTCAATACCCAATCCTCAATCTTCAATCCTCAATCCGTAATCCTCAATTCTCAATCCTCAATCCACAATTTTCAATCGTCAATCTTCAATCCTCAATACCCAATACTCAATCTTCAATCCTCAATCCTCAATCCTCAATCCTCAATTCTCAATCCTCAATCCTCAGTCCTCAGTACTCAAACCTCAATCCTCAACCCTCAGCCCACATCGTCAATCCTCAATCTTCAATCCTCAATCCTCAATCTTCAATGCTCAATTCTCAATCTTCAATCCTCGATCCTCAATTCTCAATCCTCAATACTCAATCCTCGATCGTCAATCCTCAATCCTCAATTCTCAATCCTCATGCCTCAATCCTCAATCCTCAATCCTCAATCCTCAATCCTCAACCTTCAATCCTCAATACTCAATCTGCAATCCTCAATCCTCAATCCTCAACCCTCAGTCCTGAATTCTCAATCCTCAATACTCAGTCCTCAGTCCTCAAACCTCAATCCTCAACCCTCAGCCCTCATCCTCAATCCCCAATCCTCAATCCTCAATCCTCAATCTTCAATCCTCAATACTCAATCTTCAATCCTCAATACTCAATCTTCAATCCTCAATCCTCAATCCTCCATCCTCAATACTCAATCTTCAATCCTCAATCCTCAATCCTCAATAATCAATCCTCAATCCTCATTCTTCAATCCTCAATACCCAATGCTCAATCTTCAATCCTCAATCCTCAATCCTCAATCTTCAATCCTCAATCCTCAATACTCAATCCTCAATCCTGAATCCCCAACCTTCAGCCCTGTGTCCTCAACAATCAGTTGTCAATCCTCAATCCTCAATAGAATATCCTCAATTCACAGATTTCAATACTCAATACTCAATCTGCAATCTTCAGATCTCTATCCACAAACATTAATTCTCATCACTCATTCCTCAACACTCAGTCCTCAATGTTCAATCCTCAATCCTCAATCCTCAACCGTCAATCTTCAATCCTCGATACTCAATTTTCAATCCTCAATACTCAATCCTCAATCCTCAATCCTCATTCTTCAATCCTCAATACCCAATCCTCAATCTTCAATCCTCAATCCTCAATCCTCAATTCTCAATCCTCAATCCTCAATTTTCAATCCTCATTCTTCAATCCTCAATACCCAATACTCAATCTTCAATCCTCAATCCTCAACCCTCAATCCTCAATTCTCAATCCACAATCCTCCGTCCTCAGTCCTCAAACCTCAATCCTCAACCCTCAGCCCTCATCGTCAATCCACAATCTTCAATCCTCAATCCTCAATCTTCGATGCTCAATACTCAATCTTCAATCCTCAATCCTCAATTCTCAATACTCAATACTCAATCCTTAATCGTCAATCCTCAATCCTCAACTCTCAATCCTCAATCCTCAATCCTCAATCCTCAATCCTCAATCCTCAATCTTCAATCCTCAATACTCAATCTTCAATCCTCAATCCTCAGTCCTCAAACCTCAATCCCGAATCCTCAATCCTGAATCCTCAATCTTCAGCCCTCAGTCCTCAACAATCGGTTGTCAATCCCCAATCCTCAGTAGAATATCCTCAATTCACAGTTTTCAATTCTCATTACTCAATCTGCAATCTTCAGATCTCTATCCACAAACATCAATTCTCATCACTCAACCCTCAATACTCAGTCCCCAATCCTCAATCTTCAAACCTCAATCCACAATCCTCAATCCTCAATCCTCAATCTTCAATCCTCAATACTCAATCTTCAATCCTCAACCCTCAATCCTCAATACTCAACCATCAAACCTCAATCCTCAGTCCTCAAACCTCAATTCTGAATCCTCAATCCTGAATCCTCAATCTTCGGCCCTCAGTCCTCAACAATCAGTTGTCAATCCTCAATTCTCAATAGAATATCCTCAATTCACAGCTTTCAATACTCAATACCCAATCTGCAATCTTCAAACCTCTATCCACAAACATCAATTCTCATCACACAACACTCAACACTCAGTCCTCAATGTTGAATCCTCAATCCTCAATCCTCAATCCCCAATCGTCAATCTTCAATCCTCAATACTCGATCTTCAATCCTCAATCCTCAATCCTCAATCCTCAGTCCTCATTCTTCAATCCTCAATACCCAATCCTCAATCATCAATCCTCAATCCTCAATCCTCAATTCTCAATCCTCAATCCTCAATTTTCAATCCTCATTCTTCAATCCTCAATACCCAATACACAATCTTCAATCCTCAACCCTCAATCCTCAGTTCTCAATCCTCAATCCTCAGTCCTCGGTCCTCAAACCCCAATTCCGAATCCTCAATCCTGAACCCTCAATCTTCGGCCCTCAGTCCTCAACAATCAGTTGTCAATCCTCAATCCTCAATAGAATATCCACAGTTCAGAGTTTTCAATACGCAATACTCAATCTGCAATCTTCAAAACTCTATCCACAAACATCAATTCTCATCACTCAATCCTCAACACTCAGTCCCCAATCCTCAATGTTCAATCCTCAATCAGCAGACCTCAAACATCAATATTCAACCCTTAGTCCTCGTCCTAATCCACAACTCTCAGTCCTCAATCCTCAATCTTCAATCATCAATATTCAATCTTCAATCCTCAATCCTCAATCCACAATTCTCAATCCTCAATCCGCAGACCTCAAACGTCAATATTAAACCCTTAGTCCTCATCCTCAATCCACAACACTCAATCCTCAATCCTCAATCTTCAGTCATCAATATTCAATCTTCAATCCTCAATCCTCAATCCTCAATCCTCAATCCTCAGCCCTCAAACCTCAATCCTGAATCCTCAATCCTGAATCCTCAATCTTCAGCCCTCAGTCCTCAACAATCAGCTGTCAATCCTCAATCCTCAATAGGATATCATCAATTAACAGCTTTCAATACTCAATACTCAACCTGCAATCTTCAAATCTCTATCCACAGACATCAATTCTCATCACTCAACCCTCGACACTCAGTCCCCAATCCTCAATCTTCAAACCGCAACGCTCAATCCTCAATCCTCAATCATCAATCCTCAATCGTCATCTTCAATCCTCAATACTCAATCTTCAATCCTCAATCCTCAACCCTCAAGACCCAATCCTCATTCTTCAATCCTCAATACCCAATCCTCAATCTTCAATCCTCGATAGTCAATCCTCAATCCTCAATCCTCAATCCTCGATCCTCAATCTTCAATCCTCAATCCTCAAGCCTCAGCCCTCATCCTCAATCCTCAATCCTCAATCCTCAATCCTCAATCTTCAATCCTCTATACTCAATCTTCAATCCTCAATCCTCAGCCCTCAAACGTCAATCCTGAATCCTCAATCCTGAATCCTCAACCTTCAGCCCTCAGTTCTCAACAATCTGTTGTCAATCCTCAATCCTCAATAGAATATCATCAATTCACAGCTTTCAATACCCAATACTCAACCTGCAATCTTCAAATCTCTATCCACAGTCGTTAATTCTCATCACTCAACCCTCAACACTCAGTCCCCAATCCTCAATCTTCAATCCTCAATCCTCAACACTCAGTACCCAATCCTCAATCTCCAATCCTGAATACTCAATCTTCAATCCTCAATCCTCAATCCTCAATCCTCAATCCCCATTCTCCAACCCTCAATACCCAATCCCCAATCTTCAATCCTCAATCCCCAATCATGCATTCTCAATCCTCAATCCTCAGTCCTCAGTCCTCAAACCTCAATCCTCAACCCTCAGCCCTCAACCTCAATCCTCAATCCTCAATCCTCAATCCTCAATCTTCAATCCTCACTCCTCAATCCTCAATCCTCAGTCCTCAATCCTCAGCCCTCAAACCTCAATCCTGAATCCTCAATCCTGAATCCTCAATCTTCAGCCCTCAGTCCTCAACAATCAGCTGTCAATCCTCAATCCTCAATAGGATATCATCAATTAACAGCTTTCAATACTCAATACTCAACCTGCAATCTTCAAATCTCTATCCACAAACATCAATTCTCATCACTCAACCCTCGACACTCAGTCCCCAATCCTCAATCTTCAAACCGCAACGCTCAATCCTCAATCCTCAATCATCAATCCTCAATCGTCATCTTCAATCCTCAATACTCAATCTTCAATCCTCAATCCTCAACCCTCAAGACCCAATCCTCATTCTTCAATCCTCAATACCCAATCCTCAATCTTCAATCCTCGATCGTCAATCCTCAATCCTCAATCCTCAATCCTCGATCCTCAATCTTCAATCCTCAATCCTCAAGCCTCAGCCCTCATCCTCAATCCTCAATCCTCAATCCTCAATCCTCAATCTTCAATCCTCTATACTCAATCTTCAATCCTCAATCCTCAGCCCTCAAACGTCAATCCTGAATCCTCAATCCTGAATCCTCAACCTTCAGCCCTCAGTCCTCAACAATCTGTTGTCAATCCTCAATCCTCAATAGAATATCATCAATTCACAGCTTTCAATACCCAATACTCAACCTGCAATCTTCAAATCTCTATCCACAGTCGTTAATTCTCATCACTCAGCCCTCAACACTCAGTCCCCAATCCTCAATCTTCAATCCTCAATCCTCAACACTCAGTACCCAATCCTCAATCTCCAATCCTGAATACTCAATCTTCAATCCTCAATCCTCAATCCTCAATCCTCAATCCCCATTCTCCAACCCTCAATACCCAATCCCCAATCTTCAATCCTCAATCCCCAATCATGCATTCTCAATCCTCAATCCTCAGTCCTCAGTCCTCAAACCTCAATCCTCAACCCTCAGCCCTCAACCTCAATCCTCAATCCTCAATCCTCGAACCTCAATCTTCAATCCTCAATACTCGATCTTCAATCCTCAATCCTCAGTCCTCAAACCTCAATCCCGAATCCTCAATCCTGAATCCTCAATCCTCAGCCCTCAGTCCGCAACAATCAGTTGTCAATACCCAATCTTCAATAGAATATCCTCAGTTCACAGTTTTCAATACTCATTACTCAATCTGCAATCTTCAGATCTCTATCCACAAACATCAATCCTCATCACTCAACCCTCAATACTCAGTCCCCAATCCTTAATCTTCAAACCTAAATCCTCAATCCTCAATCATCAATATTCAGTCCTCAATACTCAATGTTCAATCCTCAACACTCAATCCTCAATCCTCAATCATCAATCCTCAATCCTCAGTCCTCAAACCTCAATCCTGAGCCCTCAATCCTGAATCCTCAATCTTCAGCCCTCAGTCCTCAACAATCAGTTGTCAATCCTCAATCCTCAATAGAATATCATCAATTCACAGCTTTCAATACTCAATACTCAACCTCCAATCTTCAAATCTCTATCCACAAACATCAATTCTCATCACTCAACCCTCAACACTCAGTCCCCAATCCTCTATCTTCAATCCTCTATCCTCAACACTCAGTCCCCAATCCTCAATCTTCAATCCTCAATCCTCAATCCTCAATCCTCAATCCTCAATACTCAATCCTCAGTCCTCAAACCTCAATCCTGAATCCTCAATCCTGAATCCCCAACTTTCAGCCCTGAGTCCTCAACAATCAGTTGTCAATCCTCAATCCTCAATAGAATATCCTCAATTCACAGTTTTCAATACTCAATACTCAATCTGCAATCTTCAGATCTCTATCCACAAACATCAATTCTCATCACTCAACACTCAATACTCAGTCCCCAATCCTCAATCTTCAAACCGCAACCCACAATCGTCAAGACCCAATCCTCATTCTTCAATCCTCAATACCCAATCCTCAATCTTCAATCCTCGATCCTCAATCCTCAATCTTCAGTCCTCAATCCTCGATCCTCAATCTTCAAACCTCATTCCCAAATCCTCAATATTCAATCCTCAATCCTCAACCCACAATCTTCAATCCTCAATACTCAATCTTCAATCCTCAATCCTCAATCCTCAATCCTCAATCCACATTCTTCAATCCTCAATACCCAATCCTCAATCTTCAATCCTCAATCCTCAATCCTCATTTCTCAATCCTGAATCCTCAATCCTCATACTTCAAACATCAATACTCAACCCTCAGCCCTCGTCCTCAATCCACAACCCTCAATCCTCAATCCTCAATCTTCAATCATCAATATTCAATCTTCAACCCTCAATCCTCAATCCTCATACCTCAATCCTCAACCCTCAATGTTCTATCCCCAATACCCAATCCTCAATCTTCAATCCTCAATCCTCAATCCTCAATCCTCAATCCTCAATCCTCAATCCTCAGCCCTCAAACCTCAATTCTGAATCCTCAATCCTGAATCCTCAATCTTCGGCCCTCAGTCCTCAACAATCAGTTGTCAATCCTCAATCCTCAATAGAATATCCTCAATTCACAGTTTTAAATACTCAATACTCAATCTGCAATATTCAAACCTCTATCCACAAACATCAATTTTCATCACTCAACCCTCTACACTCAGTCCTCAATGTTCAAACCTCGATCCTCAATCCTCAATCCTCAATGGTCAATCTTCAATCCTCAATCCTCAATCCTCAATCCTCAATCCTCAATCCTCAGTCCTCAATCCTCAATCCTCAATTTTCAATCCTCAATCCTCAATCCTCAGTCCCCAAACCTCAATCCTCAATCTTCAATCCTCAATACTCAACCTTCAATCCTCGCTCCTCAATACTCAATCCTCAATCCTCAATCCTCAACCCCCAATCCGCAATCATCAATCCTCAATACTCAATCTTCAATCCTCAATACCCAATCCTCAATCTTCAATCCTCAATCCTCAATCCTCAATTCTCAATCCTTAATCCTCAGTCTTCAATCCTCAATACTCAACCTTCAATTCTCAATCCTCAATCCTCAATCTTCAATACTCAATCCTCAATCCTCAATCATCAATCCTCAATCTTCAATCTTCAATGCTCAATCTTCAATCCTCAATACCCAATCCTCAATCTTCAATCGTCAATCTTCAATCCTCAGTCCTCAGTGCTCAAACCTCAATCCTCAACCCTCAGCCCTCATCGTCAATGCTCAATCCTCAATCCTCAATCCTGAATCCTCAATCCTCAATCCTCAATCTTCAATCCTCAATAATCAATCTTCAATCCTCAATCCTCAGTCCTCAAACCTCAATTCTGAATCCTCAATCCTGAATCCTCAATCTTCGGCCCTCAGACCTCAACAATCAGTTGTCAATCCTAAATCCTCAATAGAATAACCTCAATTCACAGTTTTCAATACTCAATACTCAATCTGCAATATTCAAACCTCTATCCACAAACATCAATACTCATCACTCAACCCTCTACACTCAGTCCTCAATGTTCAATCCTCAATCCTCAATCCTCAATCCTCAATCGTCAATCTTCAATCCTCGATACTCAATCTTCAATCCTCAATCCTCAATCCTCAATACTCAATCTTCAATCCTCAGTCCTCAATCCCCAATCCTCAATCCTCAATCCTGAATCCTCATTCTTCAATCCTCAATACCCAATCCTCAATCTTCAATCCTCAATCCTCAATCCTCTATTCTCAATCCTCAATCCTCAGGCCTCAGTCCTCAAACCTCAATCCTCAACCCTCAGCCCTCATCGTCAATCCTCAATCCTCAATCCTTAATCCTCAATCTTCAACCCTCACTCCTCAATCCTCAATCCTCAATCCTGAATCCTCATTCTTCAATCCTCAATACCCAATCCTCAATCTTCAATCCTCAATCCTCAATCCTCAATCCATCAATACTCAATCCTCAATCCTCAATCTTCAATCCTCAATACTCAATCTTCAATCCTCAATACCCAATCCTCAATCTTCAATCTTCAATCGTCAATCCTCAATCCTCAATTCTCAATACTCAATCCTCAGTCCTCAGTCCTCAAACGTCAATCCTTAACCCTAAGCCCTCATCCTCAATCCACAGACCTCAACCCTCAATCCTCAATCTTCAATCCTCAATAATCAATCTTCAATCCTCAATCATCAGTCCTCAAACCTCAATTCTGAATCCTCAATCCTGAATCCTCAATCTTCGGCCCTCAGTCTTCAACAATCAGTTGTCAATTCTCAATCCTCAATAGAATATCCTCAATTCACAGTTTTCAATACTCAATACTCAATCTGCAATATTCAAACCTATATCCACAAGCATCAATTTTCATCACTCAACCCTCTACACTCAGTCCTCAATGTTCAATCCTCAATCCTCAATCCTCAATCCTCAATGGTCAATCTTCAATCCTCGATACTCAATCTTCAATCCTCAATCCTCAATCCTCAATCCTCAATTCTCATTCTTCAATCCTCAATCCCCAATCCTCAATCTTCAATACTCAATCCTCAATCCTCAATCCTCAATCGTCAATCCTCAATCCTCAATTCTCAATCCTCAATCCTCAATCCGCAATCCTCAATCCTCAATCCTCAATCCTCAACCTTCAATCCTCAATACTCAATCTTCAATCCGCAATCATCAGTCCTCAATCCCCAATCCTCAATCCTCAATCCTCAATGTTCAATCATCAATACTCAATCTTCAATCCTCAGTCCTCAATCCTCAATACCCAATACTCAAACTTCAATCCTCAATCATCAAACCTCAATCCTCAATCCTCAATCCTCAATCCTCAATCCTCAATCCTGAGTCCTCAGTCCTCAAACCTCAATCCTCAACCCTCAGCCCTCATCGTCAATCCTCTATCTTCAATACTCAATCCTCAATCTTCAATGCTCAATACTCAATCTTCAATCTTCGATCCTCAATTCTCAATCCTCAATACTCAATCCCCAATCGTCAATCCTCAATCCTCAACTCTCAATCCTCAATCCTCAATCCGCAATCCTCAATCCTCAATCCTCAATCCTCAACCTTCAATCCTAAATACTCAACCTGCAATCCTCAATCCTGAATCCTCAATCCTCAATCCTGAATTCTCAATCCTCAATCCTCAGTCCTCAGTCCTCAAACCTCAATCCTCAGCCCTCAGCCCTCATCCTCAATCCTCAATCCTCAATCCTCAATATTCATTCCTCAATACTCAATCCTCAATCCTCAATCCTCATCCTTCAATCCTTAATACCCAATCCTCAATCTTCAATCCTCAATCCTCAAACCTCAATTCTCAATCCTCAATCCTCAGGCCTCAGTCCTCAAACCTCAGACCTTAACCCTCAGCCCTCATCGTCAATCCTCAATCCTCAATCCTTATTCCTCAATCTTCAATCTTCAATACTCAACCTTCAATCCTCAATCCTCAATCATCAATACTCAATCGTCAATCCTCAACCCCCAATCCTCATTCTTCAATCCTCAATACTCAATCTTCAATCCTCAATACCCAATCCTCAAACTTCAATCCTCAATCCTCAATCCTCAATTCTCAATCCTTAATCCTCAATCTTCAATCCTCAATACTCAATCTTCAATCCTCAATACCCAATCCTCAATCTTCAATCGTCAATCCTCAATCCTCAATCCTCAATTCTCAATCTTCAATCCTCAATCCTCAGTCCTCAAACCTCAATCCCAAATCCTCAATCCTGAATTCTCAATCTTCAGCCCTCAGTCCTCAACAATCAGTGGTCAATCCCCAATCCTCAATAGAATATCCTCAATTCACAGTTCTCAATACTCATTACTCAATCTGCAATCTTCAGATCTCTATCCACAAACATCAACTCTCATCACTCAACCCTCAATACTCAGTCCCCAATCCTCAATCTTCAAACCTCAACCCTCAATCCTCAATCCTCAATCCTCAATCTTCAATCCTCAATACTCAATCTTCAATCCTCAACCCTCAATCCTCAATCCTCAATCATCAATCCTCAATCCTCAATCCTCAATCCTCAATCCTCATTCGTCAGTCTTCAATCCTCAATCCTCAATTCTCAATCCTCAGTCCCCAAAACCTCAAACCTCAATCTTCAATCCTCAATACGCAAGCTTCAATCCTCAATCCTCAATACTCAATCCTCAGTCCTCAATCCTCAATCGCCAGTCTTCAATCCTCAATACTCTATCTTCAATCCTCAATCCTCAATCCTCAATCCTCAATCCTCATTCTTCAATCCTCAATACCCAATCCTCAATCTTCAATACTCAACCTTCAATCCTCAATCCTCAATCCTCAATGCTCAATCCTCAATCGTCAATCTTCAATCCTCAATACTCAATCTTCAACCTTCAATCCTCAATCCTCAATCCTCAATCCTCAATCCCCAATCCTCAATCCTCAATGCTCAATCTTCAATCCTCAATACTCAATCATCAATGCTCAATCCTCAAGCCTCAATCTCCAATCCGCAATACTCAATCCTCAATCCTCAAACGTCAATCCTCAATAAAATAACCTCAATCCTCAGTTTTCAATATTCAAACGTCAATCTTCAAGTCCTAATATACAAACAACAATTCCCTTCACTCAATCGTAAACCCTCAGTCCCCAACCTTCAATCCTCAATAATCAGCCCTCAAACATCGAACCTCAGTCCTCAATCCTCAATCATCAGTCCTCAACCCTCAATCCTCAATATTCAATCCTCAATCCTCAATCCTCAATGTTCAGTCCTCAATCCTCAGACCTCAACCCTCAGTCCTCAATCCACAACACTCAATCCTCAATCCTCAATCTTCAATCATCAATATACAATCTTCAGTCCTCAATCTTCAATACACAATCCTCGATCCTCAATCCTCAATGTTCAATCCGCGATACCCAACCCTGAATGTTCAATCGCCAATCCTCAATCCTCAATCCTCAATCCTCAATTCTCAATCCTCAATCCTCATTCTTCAATCCTCAATACCCAATCCTCAATCTTCAATCCTCAATCCTCAATCCTCAATTCTCAATCCTCAATCCTCAGGCCTCAGTCCTCAAACCTCAATCCTCAACCCTCAGCCCTCATCGACAATGCTCAATCCTCAATCCTTAATCCTCAATCTTCAATCCTCAATCCTCAATCCTCAATCGTCAATCCTGAATTCTCAATCCTCAATCCTCAGTCCTCAGTCCTCAAACATCAATCCTCAGTCCTCAGCCCTCATCCTCAATCCTCAATGCTCAATCCCCAATCTTCAATCCTCAATACTCAATCTTCAATCCTCAATCCTCAGTCCTCAAACCTCAATCCCGAATCCTCAATCCTGAATCCTCAATCTTCAGACCTCAGTCCTCAACAATCAGTTGTCAATCCCCAATCCTCAATAGAATATCCTCAATTCACAGTTTTCAATACTCATTACTCAATCTGCAATCTTCAGAACTCTATCCACAAACATCAATTCTCATCACTCAACCCTCAACACTCAGTCCCAAATCCGCAATCTTCAATCCTCAATCCTCAATCTTCAATCCTCAATACTCAACCTTGAATCCTCAATCCTCAATCCTCAATCTTCAATACGCAATCCTCAATCCTCAATCCTCAATCCTCAATCTTCAATCCTCAATACTCAATCTTCAATCCTCAATACCCAATCCTCAATCTTCAATCGTCAATCCTCAATCCTCATTTCTCAATCCTCAATCCTCAGTCCTCAGTCCTCAAACCTCAATCCTCAAACCTAAGCCCTCATCCTCAATCCTCAATACTCAACCCTCAATCCTCAAGCTTCAGTCCTCGATAATCAATCTTCTATCCTCAATCCTCAGTCCTCAAACCTCAATTCTGAATCCTCAATCCTGAATCCTCAATCTTCGGCCCTCAGTCCTCAACAATCAGTTGTCAATCCTGAATCCTCAATAGAATATCCTCATTTCACAGTTTTCAATACTAAATACTCAATCTGCAATATTCAAACCTCTATCCACAAACATCAATTCTCATCACTCAACCCTCTACACTCAGTCCTCAATGTTCAATCCTCAATCCTCAATCCTCAATCCTCAATCGTCAATCTTCAATCCTCGATACTCAATCTTCAACCCTCAATCCTCAATCCTCAATCCTCAGTCCTCAAACTTCAATCCTGATTCCTCAATCCTGAATCCTCAATCTTCAGCCCTCAGTGCTCTACAATCTGTTGTCAATCCTCAATCCTCAATAGAATATCATCAATTCATAGTTTTCATTACTCAATACTCAATCTGGAATCTTCAAATCTCTATCCACAAACATCAATTCTCATCACTCAACCCTCAACACTCAGTCCCCAATCCTCAATATTCAATCCTCAATCCTCAACCCTCAATCCACAATCCTCAATCTTCAATGCTCAATCCTCAATCCTCAATAATCAATCCTCAATTCTCAATCCTCAATCGTCAATCTTCAATCCTCAATACTCAAACTCCAATCCTCAATACTCAATCCTCAATTCTCAATCCTCATTCTTCAATCCTCAATACCCAATCCTCAATCTTCCATCCTCAATCCACAATCCTCAATTCTCAATCCTCAATCCTCAGTCCTCAGTTCTCAAACCTCAATCCTCAATCCTCAGCCCTCTCCCTAAATCCTCAATCCTCAATCCTCAATCCTCAACCTTCAATCCTCCATACTCAATCTTCAACCCTCAATCCTCAGTCCTCAAACCTCAATTCTGAATCCTCAATCCTGAATCCTCAATCTTCAGCACTCACTCCTCAACAATCAGTTGTCAATCCTCAATCCTCAGAGGAATATCATCAATTCACAGTTTTCATTACTCAATACTCAATCTGCAATCTTCAAATCTCTATCCACAAACATCAATTCTCATCACTCAGCCCTCAACACTCAGTCCCCAATCCTCAATATTCAATCCTCAATTCTCAACACTCAATGCACAATCCTCAACCTTCAATCCTCAATACTCAATCTTCAATGCTCAATCCTCAATCCTCAATCCTCAATCCTCAATCCTCAATATTCAATCCTCAATCCTCAATCCTCAATCTTCAATCCTCAATCCTCAATCCTCAATCTTCAATCCACAACCCTCAATCCTCAATCCTCAACCTTCAATCAACAATATGCAATCTTCAGTCCTCAATCATCAATACTCAATCCTCAATTCTCAATCCTCAATGTTCAATCCGCGATGCCCAATCCTCAATGTTCAATCCTCAATCCTCAATCCTCAATCTTCAATCCTGAATCCTCAATCCTCAATCCTCAGTCCTCAATCCTCAGTCGCCAAACCTCAATCCTCAATCTTCAATCCTCAATACTCAATCTTCAATCCTCAATCCTCAATACTCAATCCTCAATCATCAATACTCAATCGTCAGTCTTCAATCCTCAATACTCAATCTTCAATCCTCAACCCTCAATCCTCAATCCTCAATCCTCATTCTTCAATCCTCAATACCCAATCCCCAATCTTCAATCCTCAATCCTCAATCCTCAATTCTCAATCCTCAATCCTCAATCCTCAATCCTCAATTCTCAATCCTCAATCTTCAATCCTCAATACCCAATCCTCAATCTTCAGTCCTCAATCCTCAACCCTCAACTCTCAATCCTCGATCCTCAGTCCTCAATCCTCAATCCTCAATTAACAATCCTCAATCCTCAATCCTCATTCTTCAATCCTCAATACCCAATCCTCAATCTTCAATACTCAATCCTCAATCCTCAATTCTCAATCTTCAGCCCTCAGTCCTCAATTCTGAATCCTCAATCCTGAATCCTCAATCTTCGGCCCTCAGTCCTCAACAATCAGTTGTCAATCCTCAATTCTCAATAGAATATCCTCAATTCACAGCTTTCAATACTCAATACCCAATCTGCAATCTTCAAACCTCTATCCACAAACATCAATTCTCATCACACAACACTCAACACTCAGTCCTCAATGTTGAATCCTCAATCCTCAATCCTCAATCCCCAATCGTCAATCTTCAATCCTCAATACTCGATCTTCAATCCTCAATCCTCAATCCTCAATCCTCAGTCCTCATTCTTCAATCCTCAATACCCAATCCTCAATCATCAATCCTCAATCCTCAATCCTCAATTCTCAATCCTCAATCCTCAATTTTCAATCCTCATTCTTCAATCCTCAATACCCAATACACAATCTTCAATCCTCAACCCTCAATCCTCAGTTCTCAATCCTCAATCCTCAGTCCTCGGTCCTCAAACCCCAATTCCGAATCCTCAATCCTGAACCCTCAATCTTCGGCCCTCAGTCCTCAACAATCAGTTGTCAATCCTCAATCCTCAATAGAATATCCACAGTTCAGAGTTTTCAATACGCAATACTCAATCTGCAATCTTCAAAACTCTATCCACAAACATCAATTCTCATCACTCAATCCTCAACACTCAGTCCCCAATCCTCAATGTTCAATCCTCAATCAGCAGACCTCAAACATCAATATTCAACCCTTAGTCCTCGTCCTAATCCACAACTCTCAGTCCTCAATCCTCAATCTTCAATCATCAATATTCAATCTTCAATCCTCAATCCTCAATCCACAATTCTCAATCCTCAATCCGCAGACCTCAAACGTCAATATTAAACCCTTAGTCCTCATCCTCAATCCACAACACTCAATCCTCAATCCTCAATCTTCAGTCATCAATATTCAATCTTCAATCCTCAATCCTCAATCCTCAATCCTCAATCCTCAGCCCTCAAACCTCAATCCTGAATCCTCAATCCTGAATCCTCAATCTTCAGCCCTCAGTCCTCAACAATCAGCTGTCAATCCTCAATCCTCAATAGGATATCATCAATTAACAGCTTTCAATACTCAATACTCAACCTGCAATCTTCAAATCTCTATCCACAGACATCAATTCTCATCACTCAACCCTCGACACTCAGTCCCCAATCCTCAATCTTCAAACCGCAACGCTCAATCCTCAATCCTCAATCATCAATCCTCAATCGTCATCTTCAATCCTCAATACTCAATCTTCAATCCTCAATCCTCAACCCTCAAGACCCAATCCTCATTCTTCAATCCTCAATACCCAATCCTCAATCTTCAATCCTCGATAGTCAATCCTCAATCCTCAATCCTCAATCCTCGATCCTCAATCTTCAATCCTCAATCCTCAAGCCTCAGCCCTCATCCTCAATCCTCAATCCTCAATCCTCAATCCTCAATCTTCAATCCTCTATACTCAATCTTCAATCCTCAATCCTCAGCCCTCAAACGTCAATCCTGAATCCTCAATCCTGAATCCTCAACCTTCAGCCCTCAGTTCTCAACAATCTGTTGTCAATCCTCAATCCTCAATAGAATATCATCAATTCACAGCTTTCAATACCCAATACTCAACCTGCAATCTTCAAATCTCTATCCACAGTCGTTAATTCTCATCACTCAACCCTCAACACTCAGTCCCCAATCCTCAATCTTCAATCCTCAATCCTCAACACTCAGTACCCAATCCTCAATCTCCAATCCTGAATACTCAATCTTCAATCCTCAATCCTCAATCCTCAATCCTCAATCCCCATTCTCCAACCCTCAATACCCAATCCCCAATCTTCAATCCTCAATCCCCAATCATGCATTCTCAATCCTCAATCCTCAGTCCTCAGTCCTCAAACCTCAATCCTCAACCCTCAGCCCTCAACCTCAATCCTCAATCCTCAATCCTCAATCCTCAATCTTCAATCCTCACTCCTCAATCCTCAATCCTCAGTCCTCAATCCTCAGCCCTCAAACCTCAATCCTGAATCCTCAATCCTGAATCCTCAATCTTCAGCCCCCAGTCCTCAACAATCAGCTGTCAATCCTCAATCCTCAATAGGATATCATCAATTAACAGCTTTCAATACTCAATACTCAACCTGCAATCTTCAAATCTCTATCCACAAACATCAATTCTCATCACTCAACCCTCGACACTCAGTCCCCAATCCTCAATCTTCAAACCGCAACGCTCAATCCTCAATCCTCAATCATCAATCCTCAATCGTCATCTTCAATCCTCAATACTCAATCTTCAATCCTCAATCCTCAACCCTCAAGACCCAATCCTCATTCTTCAATCCTCAATACCCAATCCTCAATCTTCAATCCTCGATCGTCAATCCTCAATCCTCAATCCTCAATCCTCGATCCTCAATCTTCAATCCTCAATCCTCAAGCCTCAGCCCTCATCCTCAATCCTCAATCCTCAATCCTCAATCCTCAATCTTCAATCCTCTATACTCAATCTTCAATCCTCAATCCTCAGCCCTCAAACGTCAATCCTGAATCCTCAATCCTGAATCCTCAACCTTCAGCCCTCAGTCCTCAACAATCTGTTGTCAATCCTCAATCCTCAATAGAATATCATCAATTCACAGCTTTCAATACCCAATACTCAACCTGCAATCTTCAAATCTCTATCCACAGTCGTTAATTCTCATCACTCAGCCCTCAACACTCAGTCCCCAATCCTCAATCTTCAATCCTCAATCCTCAACACTCAGTACCCAATCCTCAATCTCCAATCCTGAATACTCAATCTTCAATCCTCAATCCTCAATCCTCAATCCTCAATCCCCATTCTCCAACCCTCAATACCCAATCCCCAATCTTCAATCCTCAATCCCCAATCATGCATTCTCAATCCTCAATCCTCAGTCCTCAGTCCTCAAACCTCAATCCTCAACCCTCAGCCCTCAACCTCAATCCTCAATCCTCAATCCTCAATCCTCAATCTTCAATCCTCAATACTCGATCTTCAATCCTCAATCCTCAGTCCTCAAACCTCAATCCCGAATCCTCAATCCTGAATCCTCAATCCTCAGCCCTCAGTCCGCAACAATCAGTTGTCAATACCCAATCTTCAATAGAATATCCTCAGTTCACAGTTTTCAATACTCATTACTCAATCTGCAATCTTCAGATCTCTATCCACAAACATCAATCCTCATCACTCAACCCTCAATACTCAGTCCCCAATCCTTAATCTTCAAACCTAAATCCTCAATCCTCAATCATCAATATTCAGTCCTCAATACTCAATGTTCAATCCTCAACACTCAATCCTCAATCCTCAATCATCAATCCTCAATCCTCAGTCCTCAAACCTCAATCCTGAGCCCTCAATCCTGAATCCTCAATCTTCAGCCCTCAGTCCTCAACAATCAGTTGTCAATCCTCAATCCTCAATAGAATATCATCAATTCACAGCTTTCAATACTCAATACTCAACCTCCAATCTTCAAATCTCTATCCACAAACATCAATTCTCATCACTCAACCCTCAACACTCAGTCCCCAATCCTCTATCTTCAATCCTCTATCCTCAACACTCAGTCCCCAATCCTCAATCTTCAATCCTCAATCCTCAATCCTCAATCCTCAATCCTCAATACTCAATCCTCAGTCCTCAAACCTCAATCCTGAATCCTCAATCCTGAATCCCCAACTTTCAGCCCTGAGTCCTCAACAATCAGTTGTCAATCCTCAATCCTCAATAGAATATCCTCAATTCACAGTTTTCAATACTCAATACTCAATCTGCAATCTTCAGATCTCTATCCACAAACATCAATTCTCATCACTCAACACTCAATACTCAGTCCCCAATCCTCAATCTTCAAACCGCAACCCACAATCGTCAAGACCCAATCCTCATTCTTCAATCCTCAATACCCAATCCTCAATCTTCAATCCTCGATCCTCAATCCTCAATCTTCAGTCCTCAATCCTCGATCCTCAATCTTCAAACCTCATTCCCAAATCCTCAATATTCAATCCTCAATCCTCAACCCACAATCTTCAATCCTCAATACTCAATCTTCAATCCTCAATCCTCAATCCTCAATCCTCAATCCACATTCTTCAATCCTCAATACCCAATCCTCAATCTTCAATCCTCAATCCTCAATCCTCATTTCTCAATCCTGAATCCTCAATCCTCATACTTGAAACATCAATACTCAACCCTCAGCCCTCGTCCTCAATCCACAACCCTCAATCCTCAATCCTCAATCTTCAATCATCAATATTCAATCTTCAACCCTCAATCCTCAATCCTCATACCTCAATCCTCAACCCTCAATGTTCTATCCCCAATACCCAATCCTCAATCTTCAATCCTCAATCCTCAATCCTCAATCCTCAATCCTCAATCCTCAATCCTCAGCCCTCAAACCTCAATCCTGAATCCTCAATCCTGAATCCTCAACCTTCAGCCCTCAGTCCTCAACAATCAGCTGTCAATCCTCAATCCTCAATAGGATATCATCAATTAAAAGCTTTCAATACTCAATACTCAACCTGCAATCTTCAAATCTCTATCCACAAACATCAATTCTCATCACTCAACCCTCAACACTCAGTCCCCAATCCTCAATCTTCAAACCGCAACGCTCAATCCTCAATCCTCAATCATCAATCCTCAATCGTCAATCTTCAATCCTCAATACTCAATCTTCAATCCTCAATCCTCAACCCTCATGACCCAATCCTCATTCTTCAATCCTCAATACCCAATCCTCAATCTTCAATCCTCGATCGTCAATCCTCAATCCTCAATCCTCAATCCTCGATCCTCAATCTTCAATCCTCAATCCTCAAGCCTCAGCCCTCATCCTCAATCCTCAATCCTCAATCCTCAATCCTCAATCTTCAATCCTCTATACTCAATCTTCAATCCTCAATCCTCAGCCCTCAAACGTCAATCCTGAATCCTCAATCCTGAATCCTCAATCTTCAGCCCTCAGTCCTCAACAATCTGTTGTCAATCCTCAATCCTCAATAGAATATCATCAATTCACAGCTTTCAATACCCAATACTCAACGTGCAATCTTCAAATCTCTATCCACAGTCGTCAATTCTCATCACTCAACCCTCAACACTCAGTCCCCAATCCTCAATCTTCAATCCTCAATCCTCAACACTCAGTACCCAATCCTCAATCTCCAATCCTGAATACTCAATCTTCAATCCTCAATCCTCAATCCTCAATCCTCAATCCCCATTCTTCAACCCTCAATACCCAATCCCCAATCTTCAATCCTCAATCCCCAATCATGCATTCTCAATCCTCAATCCTCAGTCCTCAGTCCTCAAACCTCAATCCTCAACCCTCAGCACTCAACCTCAATCCTCAATCCTCAATCCTCAATCCTCAATCTTCAATCCTCAATACTCGATCTTCAATCCTCAATTCTCAGTCCTCAAACCTCAATCCCGAATCCTCAATCCTGAATCCTCAATCCTCAGCCCTCAGTCCGCAACAATCAGTTGTCAATCCCCAATCTTCAATAGAATATCCTCAGTTCACAGCTTTCAATACTCATTACACAATCTGCAATCTTCAGATCTCTATCCACAAACATCAATCCTCATCACTTAACCCTCAATACTCAGTCCCCAATCCTTAATCTTCAAACGTAAATCCTCAATCCTCAATCATCAATATTCAGTCCTCAATACTCAATCCTCAATCCTCAAACGTCAATCTTCAATCCTCAATCCTCAGTCCTGAATCCTCAGTCCCCAAACCGCAATCCTCAATCTTCAATCCTCAATACTCAATCTTCATTCCTCAATCCTCAATACTCAATCCTCAATCCTCAATCCTCAATCGTCAGTCTTCAATCCTCAATCCTCAATTCTCAACCCGCAATCCTCAGTCCTCAATACTCAATCTTCAATCCTCAATCCTCAGTCCTCAAACCACTATTCTGAATCCTCATCCTGAATCCTCAATCTTTATTCCTCAATCCCCAATCCTCAATCTTCAATCCTCCTTCCTCAATCCTCAATCCTCAATCCTCAATCTTCAATCCTCAATAATCAATCTTCAATGATCAATCCTCAATCCTCAATCCTCAATCCTCAATCCTCAATCCTCAACCTTCAATCCTCAATACTCAATCTACAATCTTCAATCCTCAATCCTCAATCCTCAATCCTCATTCTTCAATCCTCAATACCCAATCCTCAATCTTCAATCCTCAATCCACAGTCCTCAATTCTCAATCCTCAATCCTCAATCCGCAGACCTCAAACATCAATATTCAACCCTTAGTCCTAGTCCTCAATCCACAATCCTCAATCCTCAATCCTCAATCTTCAATCATCTATATTCAATCTTCAATCCTCAATCCTCAATCCTCAATCTTCAATCCTCAATCCTCAATATTCAATCCTCAATACTCAATCTTCAATCCGCAATCCTCAATCCTCAGTCCACAATCCTCAATCCTCAATACTCAATCCTCAATCGTCAATCTTCAATCCTCGATCCTCAACCTTCAATCCTCAATCCTCAACCCTCAGCCCTCATCCTCAGTCCTCAATCCTCAATCCTCAATCCTCAATCTTCAATCATCAATACTCAACCTTCGATCCTCAATGCTCAGTCCTCAAACCTCAATTCTGAATCCTCAACACTGAATCCTCAATCTTCGGCCCTCTGTCCTCAACAATCAGTGGTCAATCCGCAATCCTCAATAGAATATCCTCAATTCACAGCTTTCAATACGCAAGACTCAATCTGCAATCTTCAAACCTCTATCCACAAACATCAATTCTCATCACACAAACCTCAACACTCAGTCCTCAATGTTCAATCCTCAAACCTCAATCCTCAATCCTCGATCCTCAATCTTCAATCCTCAGTCCCAAATCCTCAATCTTCAATCCTCAATACTCAATCTTCAATCCTAAATCCTCAATCCTCAAGCCCCAATCCTCATTCTTCAATCCGCGATACCCAATCCTGAATGCTCAATCCTCAATCCTCAATCCTCAATCGTCTATGCTCATGCCTCAACCATCAGTCCTCAATAATCAATCCTCGATTGTCAAACCTCACTCCTCAAACCGCATTCCTCAACACTCAGTCCTCAAGCCTCAACCATCAATCCTCAATCCCCAAACCTCAATACTCAATCATCAATGCTCAATCCTCAAGCTTCAATCCCCAATCCGCAATACTCAATCCTCAATCCTCAAACCTCAATCCTCAATAAAATAACATCAATCCTCAGTTTTCAATATTCAAACGTCAATCTTCAAGTCCTAATATACAAACAACAATTCTCAACACTCAATCGTGAACCCTCAGTACCCAATCTTCAATCCTCAATAATCTGCCCTCAAACATCGAACCTCAATCCTCAATCCTCAATCCTCAGTCCTCAACCCTCAATCCTCAATATTCGATTCTCAATCCTCAGTCCTCAATGTTCAGTCCTCAATCCTCAGACCTCAACCCTCAGTCCTCAATCTTCAATCCTCAATCCTCAATCCACAATCTTCAATCCTCAAACCTCAATCCTCAATCCTCGTTCTACAATCCTCAATACCATATCCTCAATCTTCAATCCTCAATCCTCAATCCTCAATTCTCAGTCCTCAATCCTCGATCCTCAGACCTCAAACATCAATACTCAACCCTCAGTCCTCGTCCTCAATCCACAACCCTCAATCCTCAATCCTCAATCTTCAATCATCAATATACAATCTTGAGTCCTCAATACTCAATACTCAATCCTCGATCCTCAATCCTCAATGTTCAATCCGCGATACCCAACCCTGAATTTTCAATCCTCAATCCTCAATCCTCAAACCTCAATCCTCAATCCTCAATCCTCAATCCTCAATCCTCAGTCCCCAAACCTCAATCCTCAATCTTCAATCCTCAATGCTCAATCTTCAATCCTCGATCATCAATACTCAATCCTCAATCCTCAATCCTCAATCGTCAGTCTTCAATCCTCAATACCCAAACTTCAATTCTCAATCCTCAATCCTCAATCCTGAATCCTCATCCTACAATCCTCAATACCCAATCCTCAATCTTCAATCCTCAATCCTCAATCCTCAAACCTCAATCCTCAATCCTCAATCCTCAGTCCTCAGTCCTCAAACCTCAATCCTCAACCCTAAGCCCTCATCCTCAATCCTCAATCCTCAACCCTCAATCCTCAATCTTCAATCCTCAATACTCAATCTTCAATCCTCAATCCTCAATCCTCAATCCTCAATCCTCATCCGTCAATCCTCATCCGTCAATCCACAATGTTCAATCCTCAATACCCAATCCTCAATCTTCAATCCTCAATCCTCAATCCTCAATTCTCAATACTCAATCCTCAGTCCTCAAACCTCAATCCTGAATCCTCAATCCTGAATCCCCAACCTTCAGCACTGTGTCCTCAACAATCAGTTGTCAATCCTCAATCCTCAATAGAATATCCTCAATTCACAGTTTTCAATACTCAATACTCAATCTGCAATCTTCAGATCTCTGTCCACAAACATCAATTCTCATCACTCAACCCTCAATACTCAGTCCCCAATCCTCAATCTTCAAACCGCAATGCTCAATCCTCAATCCTCAATCATAAGTCCTCAATCCTCAACCCTGAATCCTCAATCGTCAATGTTCAATCCTCAATACTCAATCTTCAATCCTCAATCCTCAATCCTCAAGCCCCGATCCTCATTCTTCAATCCTCAATACCCAATCCTCAATCTTCAATCCTCGATCCTCAATCCACAATCCTCAATCCTCAATCCTCGATCCTCAATCTTCAATCCTCAGTCCCAAATCCTCAATCTTCAATCCTCAATCCTCAACCCTCAATCTTCAATCCTCAATACACAATCTTCAATCCTCAATCCTCAATACTCAATCCTCAATCCTCATTCTTCAATCCTCAATGCCCAATCCTCAATCTTCAATCCTCAATCCTCAGTCCTCAAACCTCAATTCTGAATCCTCAATCCTGAATCCTCAATCTTCAATCCTCAATCCCCAATCCTCAATCTTCAATCCTCAATCCTCAATCCTCAACACTCAATGTTCAATCCGCAATACCCAATCCTCAATCTTCAATCCTCAATCGTCAACCCTCAATCATCATTCCTCAATCGTCAGCCCTCAAACATAAATCCTGAATCCTCAATCCTGAATCCTCAACCTTAAGCCCTCAGTCCTCAACAATCAGTTGTCAATCCTCAATCCTCAATAGGATATCATCAATGAACAGCTTTCAATACTCAATACTCAACCTGCAATCTTCAAATCTCTAACCACAAACATCAATTCTCATTACTCATACCTCAACACTAAGTCCCCAATCCTCAATCTTCAATCCTCTATCCTCAACACTCAGTCCCCAATCCTCAATCTTCAATCCTCAATACTCAATCTTCAATCCTCAATCCTCAATCCTCGTTCCCCAGTACTCAATCCTCAATCGTCAATCTCTAATCCTGAATACTCAATCTTCAATCCTCAATCCTCAATCCTCAATCCTCAATCCTCATTCTTCAATCCTCAATACCCAATCCTCAATCTTCAATCCTCAATCCTCAATACTGAATTCTCAAACCTGAATCCTCAGTCCTCAGTCCTCAAACCTCAATCCTCAACCCTCAGCACTCATCCCCAATCCTCAATCCTCAATCCTCAATCCTCAATCTTCAATCCTCAATACTCAATCTTCAATCCTCAATCCTCAGTCCTCAAACCTCAATCCCGAATCCTCAATCCTGAATCCTCAATCTTCAGCCCTCAGTCCTCAACAATCAGTTGTCAATCCCCAATCCTCAATAGAATATCCTCAATTCACAGTTTTCAATACTCACTACTAAATCTGCAATCTTCAGATCTCTATCCGCAACCATCAATTCTCATCACTCAAACCTCAATACACAGTCCCCAATCCTCAATCTTCAAACCTCAATCCTCAATCCTCAATCCTCAATCCTCAATCTTCAATCCTCAATACACAATCTTCAATCCTCAATCCTCAACCCTCAATCCTCAATCCTCAATCCTCATTCTTCAATCCTCAATACACAGTCCACAATCTTCAATCCTCAATCCTCAATCCTCAATTCTCAATCTTCAATCCTCAATCCTCAATCCTCAACCTTCAATCCTCAATCCTCAGTCCTCAAACCTCAATCCTGAATCCTCAATCCTGAATCCTCAATCTTCGGCCCTCAGTCCTCAACAATCAGTTGTCAATCCTCAATCCTCAATAGAATATCCACAGTTCAGAGTTTTCAATACGCAATACTCCATCTGCAATCTTCAAATCTCTATCCACAAACATCAATTCTCATCACTCAAACCTCAACACTCAGTCCCCAATCCTCAATCCTCAATCCTCAATCCTCAATCCTCAATCCTCAAACCTCAATCCTCAGTCCCCAAACCTCAGTCTTCAATCTTCAATCCTCAATACTCAATCTTCAATCCTCAACCCTCAATACTCAATCCTCAATCCTCAATCCTCAATCGTCAGTCTTCAATCCTCAATACTCAATCTTCAATCCTCAACACTCAATCCTCAATCCTCAATCCTCATTCTTCAATCCTCAATACCCAATCCTCAATCTTCAATCCTCAATCCTCAATCCTCAATTCTCAATCCTCAATCCTCAGTCCTCAGTCCTCAAACCTCAATCCTCAACCCTCAGCCCTCATCCTCAATCCTCAATCCTCAATCCACAATCCTCAATCTTCAATCCTCAATACTCAATCTTCGATCCTCAATCCTCAGTCCTCAAACCTCAATTCTGAATCCTCAATCCTGAATCATCGATCTTCGGCCCTCAGTCCTCAACAATCAGTTGTCAATCCTCAATCCTCAATAGAATATCCTCAGCTCACAGATTTCAATACGCAATACTCAATCTTCAATCATCAAGCCTCTATCCACAAACATCAATTCTCATCACACAACCCTCAACACTCAGTCCTCAATGTTCAATCCTCAATCCTCAATCCTGAATCCTCAATCGTCAATCTTCAATCCTCAATACTGAATCTTCAATACTCTATCCTCAATCCCCAATCCTCAACCCTCATTCTTCAATCCTCAGCCCTCAAACATCAATCCTGAATCCTCAATCCTGAATCCTCAACCTTCAGCCCTCAGTCCTCAACAATCAGTTGTCAATCCTCAATCCTCAATAGGATATCATCAATTAACAGCTTTCAATACTGAATACTCAAGCTGCAATCTTCAAATCTCTATCCACAAACATCAATTCTCATCACTCAACCCTCAACACTCAGTCCCCAATCCTCAACCTTCAATCCTCTATCCTCAACACTCAGTCCCCAATCCTCAAGCTTCAATCCTCAATACTCAATCTTCAATCCTCAGTCCTCAATCCTCGATCCCCAATCCTCAATCCTCAATCGTCAACCTCTAATCCTGAATACTCAATCTTCAATCCTCAATCCTCAATCCTCAATCCTCAATCCTCATTCTTCAATCCTCAATACCCAATCCTCAATCTTCGATCCTCAATCCTCAATCCTGAATTCTGAATCCTCAATCCTCAGTCCTCAGTCGTCAAACCTCAATCCTCAACCCTCAGCCCTCATCCTCAATCCTCAATCCTCAATCCTCAATCCTCAATCTTCAATCCTCAATACTCAATCTTCAATCCTCAATCCTCAGTCCTCAAACCTCAAACCCGAATCCTCAATACTAAATCCTCATTCCTCAATACTCAGCCCTCAAACATCAATCCTGAATCCTCAATCCTGAATACTCAATCTTCAGCCCTCAGTCCTGAACAATCAGTTGTCAATCCTCAATCCTCAATAGGATATCATCAATTAACAGCTTTCAATACTCAATACTCAATCTGCAATCTCCAGATCTCTATCCACAAACATCAATTCTCATCACTCAACTCCCAACACTCAGTCCCAAATCCGTAATCTTCAATCTTCAATCCTCAATTCTCAATCCTCAATCCTCAATCTTCAATCCTCAATGCTCAATCCTCGATATTCATTCCTCAATACTCAATCCTCAATCCTCAATCCTCACTCTTCAATCCTCAATACCCAATCCTCAATCTTCAATCCTCAATCCTCAATCCTCAATTCTCAAATCTCAATCCTCAGGCCTCAATCTTCAATCCTCAATCCTCAACCCTCAATCCTCAATACTCAATCTCCAATCCTCAATACTCATTCTTCAATCCTCGATCCTCAATCCTCAATCCTCAATCCTCAATCCTCAATCCTCAATCTTCAATCCTCAATACTCAATCTGCAATCCTCAATCCCCAATCGTCAATCCTCAATCCTCATGCTACAATCCACAATACCGAATCCAAAATCTTCAATCCTCAATCCTCAACCCTCAATTCTCAACCCTGAATCCTCTATCCTGAATCCCCAACCTTCAGCTCTGTGTCCTCAACAATCAGTTGTCAATCCTCAATCCTCAATAGAATATACTCAATTCACAGGTTTCAATACTCAATACTCAATCTGCAATCTCCAGATCTCTATCCACAAACATCAATTCTCATCACTCAACCCTCAATACTCAGTCCCCAATCCTCAATCTTCAAACCTCAATGCTCAATCCACAATCCTCAATCATCAGTCCTCAATCCTCTATCCTGAATCCTCAATCGTCAATCTTCAATCCTCAATACCCAATCCTCAATCTTCAATCCTCAATCCTCAATCCTCAATTCTCAATTACCAATTCTCAATCCTCGATCATCAGACCTCAAACATCAATGCACAACCCTCAGTCCTCGTCCTCAATCCACAAACCTCTATCCTCAATCCTCAATCTTCAATCATCAATATACAATCTTCAGTCCTCAATCCTCAATACTCAATCCTCAATGTTCAATCCGCGATACCCAATCCTCAATGTTCATTCCTCAATCCTCAATCCTCAATCCTCAATCGTCAATCCACAATACTCAATCCTCAATCCTCAATCCTCAAACCTCAGTCCCCAAACCTCAATCTTCAATCTTCAATCCTCAATACTCAATCTTCAATCCTCAATCCTCAATACTCAATCCTCAATCCTCAATCCTCTATCGTCAGTCTTCAATCCTCAATACTCAATCTTCAATCCTCAACACTCAATACTCAATCCTCGATCCTCATTCTTCAATCCTCAATACCCAATCCTCCATCTTCAATCCTCAATCCTCAATCCTCAATTCTCAATCCTCAATCCTCAGTCCTCAGTCCTCAAAGCTCAATCCTCAACGCTCAGCCCTCATCCTCAATCCTCAATCCTCAATCCACAATCCTCAATCTTCAATCCTCAATACTCAATCTTCGATCCTCAATCCTCAGACCTCAAACCTCAATTCTGAATCCTCAATCCTGAATCATCAATCTTCGGCCCTCAGTCCTCAACAATCAGTTGTCAATCCTCAATCCTCAATAGAATATCCTCAATTCACAGCTTTCAATACGCAATACTCAATCTTCAATCTTCAAACCTCTATCCACAAACATCAATTCTCATTACACAACCCTCAACACTCAGTCCTCAATGTTCAATCCTCAATCCTCAATCCTGAATCCTCAATCGTCAATCTTCAATCCTCAATACTCAATCTTCAATCCTCAATCCTCAATCCCCAATCCTCAATCCTCATTCTTCAATCCTCAATACCCAATCCTCAATCTTCAATCCTCAATCTTCAATCCTCGATTCTCAATCCTCAATCCTCAGTCCTCAGTCCTCAAACCTCAATCCTCAACCCTCAGCCCTAATCGTCAATCCTCAATCCTCGATACTCAATCCTCAACCTTCAATCCTCAATACTCAATATTCAATCCTCAATCCTCAATTCTCAATCCTCAATCCTCAATCCTCAATCCTCAATCCTCAATCCTCAATCCTCAATCCTCAATCCTCAATCGTCAGTCTTCAATCCTCAATACTCAATCTTCAATCCTCAATCCTCAATCCTCAACCCTCAACCCTTATTCTTCAATCCTCAATACCCAATCCTCAATCTTCAATCCTCAATCGTCAATCCTCAATTCTCAATCCTCAATCCTCAGTCCTCAGTCCTCAAACCTCAATCCACAACCCTCAGCCCTCATCCTCAATCCTCAATCCTCAACCTTCAATCCTCAATCCTCAGTCCTCAATACCCGATCTTCAATCCTCAATCCTCAGTTCTCAAACCTCAATTCTGAATCCTCAATCCTGAATCCTCAATCTTCAATCCTCAATCCCCAATCCTCAATCTTCAATCCTCAATCCTCAATCCTCAGTCCTCAATCCTCAAACTTCAATCCTCAATACTCAATCTTCAATCCTCGAACCTCAATCCTCAATCCTCAATCTTCAAACCGCAACACTCAATCCTCAATCCTCAATCATCAATCCTCAATCCTCAATCCTCAATCCTCAATCGTCAATCTTCAATCCTCAATACTCAACCTTCAATCCTCAATCCTCAATCCTCAAGACCCAATCCTCATTCTTCAATCCTCAACACTCAATCCTCAATCTTGAATCCTCGATCCTCAATCCTCAATCCTCAATCCTCGATCCTCAATCTTCAGTCCTCAGTCCCAAATCCTCATTCTTCAATCCTCAATCCTCAACCCTCAACCTTCAATCCTCAGTACTCAACCTTCAATCCTCAATCCTCAATCCTCAATCCTCAATCCTCAATCTTCAATCATCAACATTCAATCTTCAATCCTCAATCCTCAATCCTCAAACCTCAATCCTCAACCCTCAATGTTCAATCCGCAATACCCAATCCTCAATCTTCAAACCTCAATCCTCAATCTTCAATCCTCAATCCTCAATCCTCAATCCTCAGTCCTCAAACCTCAATCCTGAACCCTCATTCCTGTGTCCTCAATCTTCAGCCCTCAGTCCCCAACAATCAGTTGTCAATCCTCAATCCTCAATAGAATATCGTCAATTCACAGCTTTCAATACTCAATACTCAATCTGCAATCTTCAGATCTCTGTCCACAAACATCAATTCTCATCACTCAACCCTCAATACTCAGTCCCCAATCCTCAATCTTCAAACCGCAATGCTCAATCCTCAATCCTCAATCATAAGTCCTCAATCCTCAATCCTGAATCCTCAATCGTCAATGTTCAATCCTCAATACTCAATCTTCAATCCTCAATCCTCAATCCTCAAGCCCCGATCCTCATTCTTCAATCCTCAATACCCAATCCTCAATCTTCAATCCTCGATCCTCAATCCACAATCCTCAATCCTCAATCCTCGATCCTCAATCTTCAATCCTCAGTCCCAAATCCTCAATCTTCAATCCTCAATCCTCAACCCTCAATCTTCAATCCTCAATACACAATCTTCAATCCTCAATCCTCAATACTCAATCCTCAATCCTCATTCTTCAATCCTCAATGCCCAATCCTCAATCTTCAATCCTCAATCCTCAGTCCTCAAACCTCAATTCTGAATCCTCAATCCTGAATCCTCAATCTTCAATCCTCAATCCCCAATCCTCAATCTTCAATCCTCAATCCTCAATCCTCAACACTCAATGTTCAATCCGCAATACCCAATCCTCAATCTTCAATCCTCAATCGTCAACCCTCAATCATCATTCCTCAATCCTCAGCCCTCAAACATAAATCCTGAATCCTCAATCCTGAATCCTCAACCTTAAGCCCTCAGTCCTCAACAATCAGTTGTCAATCCTCAATCCTCAATAGGATATCATCAATGAACAGCTTTCAATACTCAATACTCAACCTGCAATCTTCAAATCTCTAACCACAAACATCAATTCTCATTACTCATACCTCAACACTAAGTCCCCAATCCTCAATCTTCAATCCTCTATCCTCAACACTCAGTCGCCCAATCCTCAATCTTCAATCCTCAATACTCAATCTTCAATCCTCAATCCTCAATCCTCGTTCCCCAGTACTCAATCCTCAATCGTCAATCTCTAATCCTGAATACTCAATCTTCAATCCTCAATCCTCAATCCTCAATCCTCAATCCTCATTCTTCAATCCTCAATACCCAATCCTCAATCTTCAATCCTCAATCCTCAATACTGAATTCTCAAACCTGAATCCTCAGTCCTCAGTCCTCAAACCTCAATCCTCAACCCTCAGCACTCATCCCCAATCCTCAATCCTCAATCCTCAATCCTCAATCTTCAATCCTCAATACTCAATCTTCAATCCTCAATCCTCAGTCCTCAAACCTCAATCCCGAATCCTCAATCCTGAATCCTCAATCTTCAGCCCTCAGTCCTCAACAATCAGTTGTCAATCCCCAATCCTCAATAGAATATCCTCAATTCACAGTTTTCAATACTCACTACTAAATCTGCAATCTTCAGATCTCTATCCGCAACCATCAATTCTCATCACTCAAACCTCAATACACAGTCCCCAATCCTCAATCTTCAAACCTCAATCCTCAATCCTCAATCCTCAATCCTCAATCTTCAATCCTCAATACACAATCTTCAATCCTCAATCCTCAACCCTCAATCCTCAATCCTCAATCCTCATTCTTCAATCCTCAATACACAGTCCACAATCTTCAATCCTCAATCCTCAATCCTCAATCCTCAATCTTCAATCCTCAATCCTCAATCCTCAACCTTCAATCCTCAATCCTCAGTCCTCAAACCTCAATCCTGAATCCTCAATCCTGAATCCTCAATCTTCGGCCCTCAGTCCTCAACAATCAGTTGTCAATCCTCAATCCTCAATAGAATATCCACAGTTCAGAGTTTTCAATACGCAATACTCCATCTGCAATCTTCAAATCTCTATCCACAAACATCAATTCTCATCACTCAAACCTCAACACTCAGTCCCCAATCCTCAATCCTCAATCCTCAATCCTCAATCCTCAATCCTCAATCCTCAATCCTCAATCCTCAAACCTCAATCCTCAGTCCCCAAACCTCAATCTTCAATCTTCAATCCTCAATACTCAATCTTCAATCCTCAATCCTCAATACTCAATCCTCAATCCTCAATCCTCAATCGTCAGTCTTCAATCCTCAATACTCAATCTTCAATCCTCAACACTCAATCCTCAATCCTCAATCCTCATTCTTCAATCCTCAATACCCAATCCTCAATCTTCAATCCTCAATCCTCAATCCTCAATCCTCAGTCCTCAGTCCTCAAACCTCAATCCTCAACCCTCAGCCCTCATCCTCAATCCTCAAGCCTCAATCCACAATCCTCAATCTTCAATCCTCAATACTCAATCTTCGATCCTCAATCCTCAGTCCTCAAACCTCAATTCTGAATCCTCAATCCTGAATCATCGATCTTCGGCCCTCAGTCCTCAACAATCAGTTGTCAATCCTCAATCCTCAATAGAATATCCTCAGCTCACAGATTTCAATACGCAATACTCAATCTTCAATCATCAAGCCTCTATCCACAAACATCAATTCTCATCACACAACCCTCAACACTCAGTCCTCAATGTTCAATCCTCAATCCTCAATCCTGAATCCTCAATCGTCAATCTTCAATCCTCAATACTCAATCTTCAATACTCTATCCTCAATCCCCAATCCTCAATCCTCATTCTTCAATCCTCAGCCCTCAAACATCAATCCTGAATCCTCAATCCTGAATCCTCAGCCTTCAGCCCTCAGTCCTCAACAATCAGTTGTCAATCCTCAATCCTCAATAGGATATCATCAATTAACAGCTTTCAATACTGAATACTCAAGCTGCAATCTTCAAATCTCTATCCACAAACATCAATTCTCATCACTCAACCCTCAACACTCAGTCCCCAATCCTCAACCTTCAATCCTCTATCCTCAACACTCAGTCCCCAATCCTCAAGCTTCAATCCTCAATACTCAATCTTCAATCCTCAGTCCTCAATCCTCGATCCCCAATCCTCAATCCTCAATCGTCAACCTCTAATCCTGAATACTCAATCTTCAATCCTCAATCCTCATTCCTCAATCCTCAATCCTCATTCTTCAATCCTCAATACCCAATCCTCAATCTTCGATCCTCAATCCTCAATCCTGAATTCTGAATCCTCAATCCTCAGTCCTCAGTCGTCAAACCTCAATCCTCAACCCTCAGCCCTCATCCTCAATCCTCAATCCTCAATCCTCAATCCTCAATCTTCAATCCTCAATACTCAATCTTCAATCCTCAATCCTCAGTCCTCAAACCTCAACCCCGAATCCTCAATACTAAATCCTCATTCCTCAATACTCAGCCCTCAAACATCAATCCTGAATCCTCAATCCTGAGTACTCAATCTTCAGCCCTCAGTCCTGAACAATCAGTTGTCAATCCTCAATCCTCAATAGGATATCATCAATTAACAGCTTTCAATACTCAATACTCAATCTGCAATCTCCAGATCTCTATCCACAAACATCAATTCTCATCACTCAACTCCCAACACTCAGTCCCAAATCCGTAATCTTCAATCTTCAATCCTCAATTCTCAATCCTCAATCCTCAATCTTCAATCCTCAATACTCAATCTTCAATCCTCAATCCTCAATCCTCGATATTCATTCCTCAATACTCAATCCTCAATCCTCAATTCTCATTCTTCAATCCTCAATGCCCAATCCTCAATCTTCGATCCTCAATCCTCAATCCTGAATTCTCAAACCTCAATCCTCAGTCCTCAGTCCTCAAACCTCAATCCTCAACCCTCAGCCCTCATCCTCAATCCTCAATCCTCAATCCTCAATCCTCAATCTTCAATCCTCAATACTCAATCTTCAATCATCAATCTTCAATCCTCAATACTCAATCTTCAATCCTCAATCCTCAATACTCAATCCTCAATTCTCAATCCTCAATCGTCAGTCTTCAATCCTCAATACTCTATCTTCAATCCTCAATCCTCAATCCTCAATCCTCAATCCTCAATCTTCAATCCTCAATACCCAATCCCCAATCTTCAGTCCTCAATCCTCAATCCTTAACTATCAATCCTCGATCCACAGACCTCGGTGCTCAAACCTCAATCCTCAAGCCTCAGCCCTCATCCTCAATCCTCAATCTTCAATCCTCAATCCTCAATCTTCAATCCTCAATGCTCAATCCTCGATATTCATTCCTCAATACTCAATCCTCAATCCTCAATCCTCACTCTTCAATCCTCAATACCCAATCCTCAATCTTCAATCCTCAATCCTCAATCCTCAATTCTCAAATCTCAATCCTCAGGCCTCAATCTTCAATCCTCAATCCTCAACCCTCAATCCTCAATACTCAATCTCCAATCCTCAATACTCATTCTTCAATCCTCGATCCTCAATCCTCAATCCTCAATCCTCAATCCTCAATCCTCAATCTTCAATCCTCAATACTCAATCTGCAATCCTCAATCCCCAATCGTCAATCCTCAATCCTCATGCTACAATCCACAATACCGAATCCAAAATCTTCAATCCTCAATCCTCAACCCTCAATTCTCAACCCTGAATCCTCTATCCTGAATCCCCAACCTTCAGCTCTGTGTCCTCAACAATCAGTTGTCAATCCTCAATCCTCAATAGAATATACTCAATTCACAGGTTTCAATACTCAATACTCAATCTGCAATCTCCAGATCTCTATCCACAAACATCAATTCTCATCACTCAACCCTCAATACTCAGTCCCCAATCCTCAATCTTCAAACCTCAATGCTCAATCCACAATCCTCAATCATCAGTCCTCAATCCTCTATCCTGAATCCTCAATCGTCAATCTTCAATCCTCAATACCCAATCCTCAATCTTCAATCCTCAATCCTCAATCCTCAATTCTCAATTCCCAATTCTCAATCCTCGATCATCAGACCTCAAACATCAATGCACAACCCTCAGTCCTCGTCCTCAATCCACAAACCTCTATCCTCAATCCTCAATCTTCAATCATCAATATACAATCTTCAGTCCTCAAGCCTCAATACTCAATCCTCAATGTTCAATCCGCGATACCCAATCCTCAATGTTCATTCCTCAATCCTCAATCCTCAATCCTCAATCGTCAATCCACAATACTCAATCCTCAATCCTCAATCCTCAAACCTCAGTCCCCAAACCTCAATCTTCAATCTTCAATCCTCAATACTCAATCTTCAATCCTCAATCCTCAATACTCAATCCTCAATCCTCAATCCTCTATCGTCAATCTTCAATCCTCAATACTCAATCGTCAATCCTCAACACTCAATACTCAATCCTCAATCCTCATTCTTCAATCCTCAATACCCAATCCTCCATCTTCAATCCTCAATCCTCAATCCTCAATTCTCAATCCTCAATCCTCAGTCCTCAGTCCTCAAAGCTCAATCCTCAACGCTCAGCCCTCATCCTCAATCCTCAATCCTCAATCCACAATCCTCAATCTTCAATCCTCAATACTCAATCTTCGATCCTCAATCCTCAGACCTCAAACCTCAATTCTGAATCCTCAATCCTGAATCATCAATCTTCGGCCCTCAGTCCTCAACAATCAGTTGTCAATCCTCAATCCTCAATAGAATATCCTCAATTCACAGCTTTCAATACGCAATACTCAATCTTCAATCTTCAAACCTCTATCCACAAACATCAATTCTCATCACACAACCCTCAACACTCAGTCCTCAATGTTCAATCCTCAATCCTCAATCCTGAATCCTCAATCGTCAATCTTCAATCCTCAATACTCAATCTTCAATCCTCAATCCTCAATCCCCAATCCTCAATCCTCATTCTTCAATCCTCAATACCCAATCCTCAATCTTCAATCCTCAATCTTCAATCCTCGATTCTCAATCCTCAATCCTCAGTCCTCAGTCCTCAAACCTCAATCCTCAACCCTCAGCCCTAATCGTCAATCCTCAATCCTCGATACTCAATCCTCAACCTTCAATCCTCAATACTCAATCTTCAATCCTCAATCCTCAATTCTCAATCCTCAATCCTCAATCCTCAATCCTCAATCCTCAATCCTCAATCCTCAATCCTCAATCCTCAATCGTCAGTCTTCAATCCTCAATACTCAATCTTCAATCCTCAATCCTCAATCCTCAACCCTCAACCCTTATTCTTCAATCCTCAATACCCAATCCTCAATCTTCAATCCTCAATCGTCAATCCTCAATTCTCAATCCTCAATCCTCAGTCCTCAGTCCTCAAACCTCAATCCACAACCCTCAGCCCTCATCCTCAATCCTCAATCCTCAACCTTCAATCCTCAATCCTCAGTCCTCAATACTCGATCTTCAATCCTCAATCCTCAGTTCTCAAACCTCAATTCTGAATCCTCAATCCTGAATCCTCAATCTTCAATCCTCAATCCCCAATCCTCAATCTTCAATCCTCAATCCTCAATCCTCAGTCCTCAATCCTCAAACTTCAATCCTCAATACTCAATCTTCAATCCTCGAACCTCAATCCTCAATCCTCAATCTTCAAACCGCAACACTCAATCCTCAATCCTCAATCATCAATCCTCAATCCTCAATCCTCAATCCTCAATCGTCAATCTTCAATCCTCAATACTCAACCTTCAATCCTCAATCCTCAATCCTCAAGACCCAATCCTCATTCTTCAATCCTCAACACTCAATCCTCAATCTTGAATCCTCGATCCTCAATCCTCAATCCTCAATCCTCGATCCTCAATCTTCAGTCCTCAGTCCCAAATCCTCATTCTTCAATCCTCAATCCTCAACCCTCAACCTTCAATCCTCAGTACTCAACCTTCAATCCTCAATCCTCAATCCTCAATCCTCAATCCTCAATCTTCAATCATCAACATTCAATCTTCAATCCTCAATCCTCAATCCTCAAACCTCAATCCTCAACCCTCAATGTTCAATCCGCAATACCCAATCCTCAATCTTCAAACCTCAATCCTCAATCTTCAATCCTCAATCCTCAATCCTCAATCCTCAGTCCTCAAACCTTAATCCTGAACCCTCATTCCTGTGTCCTCAATCTTCAGCCCTCAGTCCCCAACAATCAGTTGTCAATCCTCAATCCTCAATAGAATATCGTCAATTCACAGCTTTCAATACTCAATACTCAATCTGCAATCTTCAGATCTCTGTCCACAAACATCAATTCTCATCACTCAACCCTCAATACTCAGTCCCCAATCCTCAATCTTCAAACCGCAATGCTCAATCCTCAATCCTCAATCATAAGTCCTCAATCCTCAATCCTGAATCCTCAATCGTCAATGATCAATCCTCAATACTCAATCTTCAATCCTCAATCCTCAATCCTCAAGCCCCGATCCTCATTCTTCAATCCTCAATACCCAATCCTCAATCTTCAATCCTCGATCCTCAATCCACAATCCTCAATCCTCAATCCTCGATCCTCAATCTTCAATCCTCAGTCCCAAATCCTCAATCTTCAATCCTCAATCCTCAACCCTCAATCTTCAATCCTCAATACACAATCTTCAATCCTCAATCCTCAATACTCAATCCTCAATCCTCATTCTTCAATCCTCAATGCCCAATCCTCAATCTTCAATCCTCAATCCTCAGTCCTCAAACCTCAATTCTGAATCCTCAATCCTGAATCCTCAATCTTCAATCCTCAATCCCCAATCCTCAATCTTCAATCCTCAATCCTCAATCCTCAACACTCAATGTTCAATCCGCAATACCCAATCCTCAATCTTCAATCCTCAATCGTCAACCCTCAATCATCATTCCTCAATCCTCAGCCCTCAAACATAAATCTTGAATCCTCAATCCTGAATCCTCAACCTTAAGCCCTCAGTCCTCAACAATCAGTTGTCAATCCTCAATCCTCAATAGGATATCATCAATGAACAGCTTTCAATACTCAATACTCAACCTGCAATCTTCAAATCTCTAACCACAAACATCAATTCTCATTACTCATACCTCAACACTAAGTCCCCAATCCTCAATCTTCAATCCTCTATCCTCAACACTCAGTCCCCAATCCTCAATCTTCAATCCTCAATACTCAATCTTCAATCCTCAATCCTCAATCCTCGTTCCCCAGTACTCAATCCTCAATCGTCAATCTCTAATCCTGAATACTCAATCTTCAATCCTCAATCCTCAATCCTCAATCCTCAATCCTCATTCTTCAATCCTCAATACCCAATCCTCAATCTTCAATCCTCAATCCTCAATACTGAATTCTCAAACCTGAATCCTCAGTCCTCAGTCCTCAAACCTCAATCCTCAACCCTCAGCACTCATCCCCAATCCTCAATCCTCAATCCTCAATCCTCAATCTTCAATCCTCAATACTCAATCTTCAATCCTCAATCCTCAGTCCTCAAACCTCAACCCCGAATCGTCAATACTAAATCCTCATTCCTCAATACTCAGCCCTCAAACATCAATCCTGAATCCTCAATCCTGAATACTCAATCTTCAGCCCTCAGTCCTGAACAATCAGTTGTCAATCCTCAATCCTCAATAGGATATCATCAATTAACAGCTTTCAATACTCAATACTCAATCTGCAATCTCCAGATCTCTATCCACAAACATCAATTCTCATCACTCAACTCCCAACACTCAGTCCCAAATCCGTAATCTTCAATCTTCAATCCTCAATTCTCAATCCTCAATCCTCAATCTTCAATCCTCAATACTCAATCTTCAATCCTCAATCCTCAATCCTCGATATTCATTCCTCAATACTCAATCCTCAATCCTCAATTCTCATTCTTCAATCCTCAATGCCCAATCCTCAATCTTCGATCCTCAATCCTCAATCCTGAATTCTCAAACCTCAATCCTCAGTCCTCAGTCCTCAAACCTCAATCCTCAACCCTCAGCCCTCATCCTCAATCCTCAATCCTCAATCCTCAATCCTCAATCTTCAATCCTCAATACTCAATCTTCAATCATCAATCTTCAATCCTCAATACTCAATCTTCAATCCTCAATCCTCAATACTCAATCCTCAATTCTCAATCCTCAATCGTCAGTCTTCAATCCTCAATACTCTATCTTCAATCCTCAATCCTCAATCCTCAATCCTCAATCCTCAATCTTCAATCCTCAATACCCAATCCCCAATCTTCAGTCCTCAATCCTCAATCCTTAACTATCAATCCTCGATCCACAGTCCTCGGTGCTCAAACCTCAATCCTCAAGCCTCAGCCCTCATCCTCAATCCTCAATCTTCAATCCTCAATCCTCAATCTTCAATCCTCAATGCTCAATCCTCGATATTCATTCCTCAATACTCAATCCTCAATCCTCAATCCTCACTCTTCAATCCTCAATACCCAATCCTCAATCTTCAATCCTCAATCCTCAATCCTCAATTCTCAAATCTCAATCCTCAGGCCTCAATCTTCAATCCTCAATCCTCAACCCTCAATCCTCAATACTCAATCTCCAATCCTCAATACTCATTCTTCAATCCTCGATCCTCAATCCTCAATCCTCAATCCTCAATCCTCAATCCTCAATCTTCAATCCTCAATACTCAATCTGCAATCCTCAATCCCCAATCGTCAATCCTCAATCCTCATGCTACAATCCACAATACCGAATCCAAAATCTTCAATCCTCAATCCTCAACCCTCAATTCTCAACCCTGAATCCTCTATCCTGAATCCCCAACCTTCAGCTCTGTGTCCTCAACAATCAGTTGTCAATCCTCAATCCTCAATAGAATATACTCAATTCACAGGTTTCAATACTCAATACTCAATCTGCAATCTCCAGATCTCTATCCACAAACATCAATTCTCATCACTCAACCCTCAATACTCAGTCCCCAATCCTCAATCTTCAAACCTCAATGCTCAATCCACAATCCTCAATCATCAGTCCTCAATCCTCTATCCTGAATCCTCAATCGTCAATCTTCAATCCTCAATACCCAATCCTCAATCTTCAATCCTCAATCCTCAATCCTCAATTCTCAATTCCCAATTCTCAATCCTCGATCATCAGACCTCAAACATCAATGCACAACCCTCAGTCCTCGTCCTCAATCCACAAACCTCTATCCTCAATCCTCAATCTTCAATCATCAATATACAATCTTCAGTCCTCAAGCCTCAATACTCAATCCGCAATGTTCAATCCGCGATACCCAATCCTCAATGTTCATTCCTCAATCCTCAATCCTCAATCCTCAATCGTCAATCCACAATACTCAATCCTCAATCCTCAATCCTCAAACCTCAGTCCCCAAACCTCAATCTTCAATCTTCAATCCTCAATACTCAATCTTCAATCCTCAATCCTCAATACTCAATCCTCAATCCTCAATCCTCTATCGTCAGTCTTCAATCCTCAATACTCAATCTTCAATCCTCAACACTCAATACTCAATCCTCAATCCTCATTCTTCAATCCTCAATACCCAATCCTCCATCTTCAATCCTCAATCCTCAATCCTCAGTCCTCAGTCCTCAAAGCTCAATCCTCAACGCTCAGCCCTCATCCTCAATCCTCAATCCTCAATCCACAATCCTCAATCTTCAATCCTCAATACTCAATCTTCGATCCTCGATCCTCAGACCTCAAACCTCAATTCTGAATCCTCAATCCTGAATCATCAATCTTCGGCCCTCAGTCCTCAACAATCAGTTGTCAATCCTCAATCCTCAATAGAATATCCTCAATTCACAGCTTTCAATACGCAATACTCAATCTTCAATCTTCAAACCTCTATCCACAAACATCAATTCTCATCACACAACCCTCAACACTCAGTCCTCAATGTTCAATCCTCAATCCTCAATCCTGAATCCTCAATCGTCAATCTTCAATCCTCAATACTCAATCTTCAATCCTCAATCCTCAATCCCCAATCCTCAATCCTCATTCTTCAATCCTCAATACCCAATCCTCAATCTTCAATCCTCAATCTTCAATCCTCGATTCTCAATCCTCAATCCTCAGTCCTCAGTCCTCAAACCTCAATCCTCAACCCTCAGCCCTAATCGTCAATCCTCAATCCTCGATACTCAATCCTCAACCTTCAATCCTCAATACTCAATCTTCAATCCTCAATCCTCAATTCTCAATCCTCAATCCTCAATCCTCAATCCTCAATCCTCAATCCTCAATCCTCAATCCTCAATCCTCAATCGTCAGTCTTCAATCCTCAATACTCAATCTTCAATCCTCAATCCTCAATCCTCAACCCTCAACCCTTATTCTTCAATCCTCAATACCCAATCCTCAATCTTCAATCCTCAATCGTCAATCCTCAATTCTCAATCCTCAATCCTCAGTCCTCAGTCCTCAAACCTCAATCCACAACCCTCAGCCCTCATCCTCAATCCTCAATCCTCAACCTTCAATCCTCAATCCTCAGTCCTCAATACTCGATCTTCAATCCTCAATCCTCAGTTCTCAAACCTCAATTCTGAATCCTCAATCCTGAATCCTCAATCTTCAATCCTCAATCCCCAATCCTCAATCTTCAATCCTCAATCCTCAATCCTCAGTCCTCAATCCTCAAACTTCAATCCTCAATACTCAATCTTCAATCCTCGAACCTCAATCCTCAATCCTCAATCTTCAAACCGCAACACTCAATCCTCAATCCTCAATCATCAATCCTCAATCCTCAATCCTCAATCCTCAATCGTCAATCTTCAATCCTCAATACTCAACCTTCAATCCTCAATCCTCAATCCTCAATCCTCAATCCTCAATCTTCAATCATCAACATTCAATCTTCAATCCTCAATCCTCAATCCTCAAACCTCAATCCTCAACCCTCAATGTTCAATCCGCAATACCCAATCCTCAATCTTCAAACCTCAATCCTCAATCTTCAATCCTCAATCCTCAATCCTCAATCCTCAGTCCTCAAACCTTAATCCTGAACCCTCATTCCTGTGTCCTCAATCTTCAGCCCTCAGTCCCCAACAATCAGTTGTCAATCCTCAATCCTCAATAGAATATCGTCAATTCACAGCTTTCAATACTCAATACTCAATCTGCAATCTTCAGATCTCTGTCCACAAACATCAATTCTCATCACTCAACCCTCAATACTCAGTCCCCAATCCTCAATCTTCAAACCGCAATGCTCAATCCTCAATCCTCAATCATAAGTCCTCAATCCTCAATCCTGAATCCTCAATCGTCAATGATCAATCCTCAATACTCAATCTTCAATCCTCAATCCTCAATCCTCAAGCCCCGATCCTCATTCTTCAATCCTCAATACCCAATCCTCAATCTTCAATCCTCGATCCTCAATCCACAATCCTCAATCCTCAATCCTCGATCCTCAATCTTCAATCCTCAGTCCCAAATCCTCAATCTTCAATCCTCAATCCTCAACCCTCAATCTTCAATCCTCAATACACAATCTTCAATCCTCAATCCTCAATACTCAATCCTCAATCCTCATTCTTCAATCCTCAATGCCCAATCCTCAATCTTCAATCCTCAATCCTCAGTCCTCAAACCTCAATTCTGAATCCTCAATCCTGAATCCTCAATCTTCAATCCTCAATCCCCAATCCTCAATCTTCAATCCTCAATCCTCAATCCTCAACACTCAATGTTCAATCCGCAATACCCAATCCTCAATCTTCAATCCTCAATCGTCAACCCTCAATCATCATTCCTCAATCCTCAGCCCTCAAACATAAATCCTGAATCCTCAATCCTGAATCCTCAACCTTAAGCCCTCAGTCCTCAACAATCAGTTGTCAATCCTCAATCCTCAATAGGATATCATCAATGAACAGCTTTCAATACTCAATACTCAACCTGCAATCTTCAAATCTCTAACCACAAACATCAATTCTCATTACTCATACCTCAACACTAAGTCCCCAATCCTCAATCTTCAATCCTCTATCCTCAACACTCAGTCCCCAATCCTCAATCTTCAATCCTCAATACTCAATCTTCAATCCTCAATCCTCAATCCTCGTTCCCCAGTACTCAATCCTCAATCGTCAATCTCTAATCCTGAATACTCAATCTTCAATCCTCAATCCTCAATCCTCAATCCTCAATCCTCATTCTTCAATCCTCAATACCCAATCCTCAATCTTCAATCCTCAATCCTCAATACTGAATTCTCAAACCTGAATCCTCAGTCCTCAGTCCTCAAACCTCAATCCTCAACCCTCAGCACTCATCCCCAATCCTCAATCCTCAATCCTCAATCCTCAATCTTCAATCCTCAATACTCAATCTTCAATCCTCAATCCTCAGTCCTCAAACCTCAACCCCGAATCCTCAATACTAAATCCTCATTCCTCAATACTCAGCCCTCAAACATCAATCCTGAATCCTCAATCCTGAATACTCAATCTTCAGCCCTCAGTCCTGAACAATCAGTTGTCAATCCTCAATCCTCAATAGGATATCATCAATTAACAGCTTTCAATACTCAATACTCAATCTGCAATCTCCAGATCTCTATCCACAAACATCAATTCTCATCACTCAACTCCCAACACTCAGTCCCAAATCCGTAATCTTCAATCTTCAATCCTCAATTCTCAATCCTCAATCCTCAATCTTCAATCCTCAATACTCAATCTTCAATCCTCAATCCTCAATCCTCGATATTCATTCCTCAATACTCAATCCTCAATCCTCAATTCTCATTCTTCAATCCTCAATGCCCAATCCTCAATCTTCGATCCTCAATCCTCAATCCTGAATTCTCAAACCTCAATCCTCAGTCCTCAGTCCTCAAACCTCAATCCTCAACCCTCAGCCCTCATCCTCAATCCTCAATCCTCAATCCTCAATCCTCAATCTTCAATCCTCAATACTCAATCTTCAATCATCAATCTTCAATCCTCAATACTCAATCTTCAATCCTCAATCCTCAATACTCAATCCTCAATTCTCAATCCTCAATCGTCAGTCTTCAATCCTCAATACTCTATCTTCAATCCTCAATCCTCAATCCTCAATCCTCAATCCTCAATCTTCAATCCTCAATACCCAATCCCCAATCTTCAGTCCTCAATCCTCAATCCTTAACTATCAATCCTCGATCCACAGTCCTCGGTGCTCAAACCTCAATCCTCAAGCCTCAGCCCTCATCCTCAATCCTCAATCTTCAATCCTCAATCCTCAATCTTCAATCCTCAATGCTCAATCCTCGATATTCATTCCTCAATACTCAATCCTCAATCCTCAATCCTCACTCTTCAATCCTCAATACCCAATCCTCAATCTTCAATCCTCAATCCTCAATCCTCAATTCTCAAATCTCAATCCTCAGGCCTCAATCTTCAATCCTCAATCCTCAACCCTCAATCCTCAATACTCAATCTCCAATCCTCAATACTCATTCTTCAATCCTCGATCCTCAATCCTCAATCCTCAATCCTCAATCCTCAATCCTCAATCTTCAATCCTCAATACTCAATCTGCAATCCTCAATCCCCAATCGTCAATCCTCAATCCTCATGCTACAATCCACAATACCGAATCCAAAATCTTCAATCCTCAATCCTCAACCCTCAATTCTCAACCCTGAATCCTCTATCCTGAATCCCCAACCTTCAGCTCTGTGTCCTCAACAATCAGTTGTCAATCCTCAATCCTCAATAGAATATACTCAATTCACAGGTTTCAATACTCAATACTCAATCTGCAATCTCCAGATCTCTATCCACAAACATCAATTCTCATCACTCAACCCTCAATACTCAGTCCCCAATCCTCAATCTTCAAACCTCAATGCTCAATCCACAATCCTCAATCATCAGTCCTCAATCCTCTATCCTGAATCCTCAATCGTCAATCTTCAATCCTCAATACCCAATCCTCAATCTTCAATCCTCAATCCTCAATCCTCAATTCTCAATTCCCAATTCTCAATCCTCGATCATCAGACCTCAAACATCAATGCACAACCCTCAGTCCTCGTCCTCAATCCACAAACCTCTATCCTCAATCCTCAATCTTCAATCATCAATATACAATCTTCAGTCCTCAAGCCTCAATACTCAATCCGCAATGTTCAATCCGCGATACCCAATCCTCAATGTTCATTCCTCAATCCTCAATCCTCAATCCTCAATCGTCAATCCACAATACTCAATCCTCAATCCTCAATCCTCAAACCTCAGTCCCCAAACCTCAATCTTCAATCTTCAATCCTCAATACTCAATCTTCAATCCTCAATCCTCAATACTCAATCCTCAATCCTCAATCCTCTATCGTCAGTCTTCAATCCTCAATACTCAATCTTCAATCCTCAACACTCAATACTCAATCCTCAATCCTCATTCTTCAATCCTCAATACCCAATCCTCCATCTTCAATCCTCAATCCTCAATCCTCAGTCCTCAGTCCTCAAAGCTCAATCCTCAACGCTCAGCCCTCATCCTCAATCCTCAATCCTCAATCCACAATCCTCAATCTTCAATCCTCAATACTCAATCTTCGATCCTCGATCCTCAGACCTCAAACCTCAATTCTGAATCCTCAATCCTGAATCATCAATCTTCGGCCCTCAGTCCTCAACAATCAGTTGTCAATCCTCAATCCTCAATAGAATATCCTCAATTCACAGCTTTCAATACGCAATACTCAATCTTCAATCTTCAAACCTCTATCCACAAACATCAATTCTCATCACACAACCCTCAACACTCAGTCCTCAATGTTCAATCCTCAATCCTCAATCCTGAATCCTCAATCGTCAATCTTCAATCCTCAATACTCAATCTTCAATCCTCAATCCTCAATCCCCAATCCTCAATCCTCATTCTTCAATCCTCAATACCCAATCCTCAATCTTCAATCCTCAATCTTCAATCCTCGATTCTCAATCCTCAATCCTCAGTCCTCAGTCCTCAAACCTCAATCCTCAACCCTCAGCCCTAATCGTCAATCCTCAATCCTCGATACTCTATCCTCAACCTTCAATCCTCAATACTCAATCTTCAATCCTCAATCCTCAATTCTCAATCCTCAATCCTCAATCCTCAATCCTCAATCCTCAATCCTCAATCCTCAATCCTCAATCCTCAATCGTCAGTCTTCAATCCTCAATACTCAATCTTCAATCCTCAATCCTCAATCCTCAACCCTCAACCCTTATTCTTCAATCCTCAATACCCAATCGTCAATCTTCAATCCTCAATCGTCAATCCTCAATTCTCAATCCTCAATCCTCAGTCCTCAGTCCTCAAACCTCAATCCACAACCCTCAGCCCTCATCCTCAATCCTCAATCCTCAACCTTCAATCCTCAATCCTCAGTCCTCAATACTCGATCTTCAATCCTCAATCCTCAGTTCTCAAACCTCAATTCTGAATCCTCAATCCTGAATCCTCAATCTTCAATCCTCAATCCCCAATCCTCAATCTTCAATCCTCAATCCTCAATCCTCAGTCCTCAATCCTCAAACTTCAATCCTCAATACTCAATCTTCAATCCTCGAACCTCAATCCTCAATCCTCAATCTTCAAACCGCAACACTCAATCCTCAATCCTCAATCATCAATCCTCAATCCTCAATCCTCAATCCTCAATCGTCAATCTTCAATCCTCAATACTCAACCTTCAATCCTCAATCCTCAATCCTCAAGACCCAATCCTCATTCTTCAATCCTCAACACTCAATCCTCAATCTTGAATCCTCGATCCTCAATCCTCAATCCTCAATCCTCGATCCTCAATCTTCAGTCCTCAGTCCCAAATCCTCATTCTTCAATCCTCAATCCTCAACCCTCAACCTTCAATCCTCAGTACTCAACCTTCAATCCTCAATCCTCAATCCTCAATCCTCAATCCTCAATCTTCAATCATCAACATTCAATCTTCAATCCTCAATCCTCAATCCTCAAACCTCAATCCTCAACCCTCAATGTTCAATCCGCAATACCCAATCCTCAATCTTCAAACCTCAATCCTCAATCTTCAATCCTCAATCCTCAATCCTCAATCCTCAGTCCTCAAACCTCAATCCTGAACCCTCATTCCTGTGTCCTCAATCTTCAGCCCTCAGTCCCCAACAATCAGTTGTCAATCCTCAATCCTCAATAGAATATCGTCAACTCACAGCTTTCAATACTCAATACTCAACCTGCAATCTTCAAATCTCTATCCACAAGCATCAATTCTCGTCACTCAACCCCCAACGCTCAGTCCCCAATCCTCAATCTTCAATCCTCAATCCTCAACAGTCAGTCCCCAATCCTCAATCTTCAATCATCAATACTCAATCTTCAATCCTCAATCCTCAATCCTCGATCCCCAATCCTCAATCCTCAATCGTCAATCTCTAATCCTGAATACTCAATCTTCAATCCTCAACCCTCAATCCTCAATCCTGAATACTCATTCTTCAATCCTCAATACCCAATCCTCAATCTTCAATCCTCAATCCTCAATCCTGAATTCTCAATCCTCAATCCTCAGTCCTCAGTCCTCAAACCTCAATCATCAACCCTCAGCCCTCATCCTCAATCCTCAATCCTCAATCCTCAATCCTCAATCTTCAATCCTCAATACTCAATCTTCAATCCTCAATCCTCAGTCCTCAATCCTCAATCCTCAATCCTCAATCCTCAATCGACATTCTTCAATCCTCAATCCTCAGTTCTCAATCCTCAATCCCCAGTCCTTAGTCCTCAAACATCAATTCTCAATCCTCAGTCCTCAGTCCTCAAACCTCAATCCTCAAGCCTCAGCCCTCATCCTCAATCCTCAATCCACAATCCTCAATACTCAATCTTCAATCCACAATAGTCAATCTTCAATCCTCAATCCTCAGTCCTCAAACCTCAATTCCGAATCCTCAATCCTGAATCCTCAGTCTTCGGCCCTCAGTCCTCAACAATCAGTTGTCAATCCTCAATCCTCAATAGAATATCCTCAGTTCAGAGTTTTCAATACGCAATACTCAATCTGCAATCTTCAAATCTCTATCCACAAACATCAATTCTCGTCACTCAACCCTCAACACTCAGTCCCAAATCCGCAATCTTAAATCCTCAATCCTCAATCCTCAATCCTCAATCCTCAATCTTCAATCGTCAATACTCAATCTTCAATCCTCAATCCTCAATCCTCAATATTCATTCCTCAAACCTCAATCCTCAATCCTCAATCCTCATACTTCAATCCTCAATACCCAATCCCCAATCTTCAATCCTCAATCCACAATCCTCAATTCTCAATCCTCAATCCTCAGGCCTCAGTCCTCAATCCTCAATCCTCAATCCTCAGCCCTCATCCTCAATCCTCAATCCTCAATCCACAATCCTCAATCGTCAATCTTCAATCCTGAATACTCAATCTTCAATCCTCAATCCTCAATCCTCAATCCTCAATCCTCATTCCTCAATCCTCAATACCCAATACTCAATCTTCAATCCACAATCCTCAATCCTCTATCCTCAATCCTCAATCCTCAATTTTCAATCCTCATTCTTTAATCCTCAATACCCAATACTCAATCTTCAATCCTCAAACCTCAATCCTCAATTCTCAATCCTCAATCATAAGTCCTCAGTCCTCAAACGTCAATCCTCAACCCTCAGCCCTCATCGTCAATCCTCAATCCTCAATACTCAATCCTCAATCCTCAATCCTCAACCTTCAATCCTCAATCCTCAATCCTCAATACTCAATCTTCAATCCTCAAACCTCAGTCCTCAAACCTCAATTCTGGATCCTCAATCCTGAATACTCAATCCTCAACACTCAATGTTCAATCCGCAATACCCAATCCTCAATCTTCAATCCTCAATCCTCAACCCTCAATCATCATTCCTCAATCCTCAGCCCTCAAACATCAATCCTGAATCCTCAATCCTGAATCCTCAACCTTAAGCCCTCAGTCCTCAACAGTCAGTTGTCAATCCTCAATCCTCAATAGGATATCATCAATGAACAGCTTTCAATACTCAATACTCAACCTGCAATCTTCAAATATCTAACCACAAACATCAATTCTCATTACTCATACCTCAACACTAAGTCCCCAATCCTCAATCTTCAATCCTCTATCCTCAACACTCAGTCCCCAATCCTCAATCTTCAATCCTCAATACTCAATCTTCAATCCTCAATCCTCAATCCTCGTTCCCCAATACTCAATCCTCAATCGTCAATCTCTAATCCTGAATACTCAATCTTCAATCCTCAATCCTCAATCCTCAATCCTCAATCCTCATTCTTCAATCCTCAATACCCAATCCTCAATCTTCAATCCTCAATCCTCAATCCTGAATTCTCAAACCTGAATCCTCAGTCCTCAGTCCTCAAACCTCAATCCTCAACCCTCAGCACTCATCCCCAATCCTCAATCCTCAATCCTCAATCCTCAATCTTCAATCCTCAATACTCAATCTTCAATCCTCAATCCTCAGTCCTCAAACCTCAATCCCGAATCCTCAATCCTGAATCCTCAATCTTCAGCCATCAGTCCTCAACAATCAGTTGTCAATCCCCAATCCTCAATAGAATATCCTCAATTCACAGTTTTCAAAACTCACTACTAAATCTGCAATCTTCAGATCTCTATCCGCAACCATCAATTCTCATCACTCAACCCTCAATACTCAGTCCCCAATCCTCAATCTTCAAACCTCAATCCTCAATCCTCAATCCTCAATCCTCAATCTTCAATCCTCAATACTCAATCTTCAATCCTCAATCCTCAATCCTCAATCCTCAATCCTCAATCCTCATTCTTCAATCCTCAATACCCAGTCCACAATATTCAATCCTCAATCCTCAATCCTCAATCCTCAATCTTCAAATCTCAATCCTCAATCCTCAATCTTCAATCCTCAATCCTCAATCCTCAAACCTCAATCCTGAATCCTCAATCCTGAATCCTCAATCTTCGGCCCTCAGTCCTCAACAATCAGTTGTCAATCCTCAATCCTCAATAGAATATCCACAGTTCAGAGTTTTCAATACGCAGAACTCCATCTGCAATCTTCAAATCTCTATCCACAAACATCAATTCTCATCACTCAAACCTCAACACTCAGTCCCCAATCCTCAATCTTCAATCCTCAATCCTCAATCCTCAATCCTCAATCCCCAATCCTCAATCTTCAATCCTCAATACTCAATCTTCAATCCTCAATCCTCAATCCTCAACCCTCAATCCTCATTCTTCAATCCTCAATACCCAATCCTCAATCTTCAATCCTCAATCCTCAATCCTCAATCCTCAATCCTCAATCCTCAGTCCTCAGTCCTCAGACCTCAATCCTCAACCCTCAGCCCTCATCGTCAATCCTCAGTCCTCAATACTCAATCCTCAACCTTCAATCCTCAATACTCAATCTTCAATCCTCAATTCTCAATTCTCAATCCTCAATCCTGAATCCTCAATCCTCAATCCTCAATCCTCTATCCTCAATCGTCAGTCTTCAATCCTCAATACTCAATCTTCAATCCTCAATCCTCAATCCTCAACCCTCAATCCTCATTCTTCAATCCTCAATACCCAATCTTCAATCTTCAATCCTCAATCCTCAATCCTCAATTCTCAATCCTCAATCCTCAGTCCTCAGTCCTCAAACCTCAATCCTCAACCCTCAGCCCTCATCCTCAATCCTCAATCCTCAACCTTCAATCCTCAATCCTCAATCCTCAATACTCAATCTTCAGCCCTCAGTCCTGAACAATCAGTTGTCAATCCTCAATCCTCAATAGGATATCATCAATTAACAGCTTTCAATACTCAATACTCAATCTGCAATCTCCAGATCTCTATCCACAAACATCAATTCTCATCTCTCAACTCCCAACACTCAGTCCCAAATCCGTAATCTTCAATCTTCAATCCTCAATTCTCAATCCTCAATCCTCAATCTTCAATCCTCAATACTCAATCTTCAATCCTCAATCCTCAATCCTCGATATTCATTCCTCAATACTCAATCCTCAATCCTCAATCCTCATTCTTCAATCCTCAATGCCCAATCCTCAATCTTCGATCCTCAATCATCAATCCTGAATTCTCAATCCTCAATCCTCAGTCCTCAGTCCTCAAACCTCAATCCTCAACCCTCAGCCCTCATCCTCAATACTCAATCCTCAATCCTCAATCCTCAATCTTCAATCCTCAATCCTCAATCCTCGATATTCATTCCTCAATACTCAATCCTCAATCCTCAATCCTCACTCTTCAATCCTCAATACCCAATCCTCAATCTTCAATCCTCAATCCTCAATCCTGAATTCTCAATCCTCAATCCTCAGTCCTCAGTCCTCAAACCTCAATCCTCAACCCTCAGCCCTCATCCTCAATACTCAATCCTCAATCCTCAATCCTCAATCTTCAATCCTCAATCCTCAATCCTCGATATTCATTCCTCAATACTCAATCCTCAATCCTCAATCCTCACTCTTCAATCCTCAATACCCAATCCTCAATCTTCAATCCTCAATCCTCAATCCTCAATTCTCAAACCTCAATCCTCAGGCCTCAATCTTCAATCCTCAATCCTCAACCCTCAATCCTCAATACTCAATCTCCAATCCTCAATACTCATTCTTCAATCCTCGATCCTCAATCCTCAATCCTCAATCCTCAATCCTCAATCCTCAATCTTCAATCCTCAATACTCAATCTGCAATCCTCAATCCCCAATCGTCAATCCTCAATCCTCATTCTACAATCCTCAATACCGAAACCAAAATCTTCAATCCTCAATCCTCAACCCTCAATTCTCAACCCTGAATCCTCAATCCTGAATCCCCAACCTTCAGATCTGTGTCCTCAACAATCAGTTGTCAATCCTGAATCCTCAATAGAATATACTCAATTCACAGCTTTCAATACTCAATACTCAATCTGCAATCTCCAGATCTCTATCCACAAACATCAATTCTCATCACTCAACCCTCAATACTCAGTCCCCAATCCTCAATCTTCAAACCTCAATACTCAATCTTCGATCCTCAATCCTCAGACATCAAACCTCAATTCTGCATCCTCAATCCTGAATCATCAATCTTCGGCCCTCAGTCCTCAACAATCAGTTGTCAATCCTCAATCCTCAATAGAATATCCTCAATTCACAGCTTTCAATACGCAATACTCAATCTTCAATCTTCAAACCTCTATCCACAAACATCAATCCTCATCACACAACCCTCAACACTCAGTCCTCAATGTTCAATCCTCAATCCTCAATCCTGAATCCTCAATCGTCAATCTTCAATCCTCAATACTCAATCTTCAATCCTCAATACTCAATCTTCAATCCTCAATCCTCAATCCTCGTTCCCCAATACTCAATCCTCAATCGTCAATCTCTAATCCTGAATACTCAATCTTCAATCCTCAATCCTCAATCCTCAATCCTCAATCCTCATTCTTCAATCCTCAATACCCAATCCTCAATCTTCAATCCTCAATCCTCAATCCTGAATTCTCAAACCTGAATCCTCAGTCCTCAGTCCTCAAACCTCAATCCTCAACCCTCAGCACTCATCCCCAATCCTCAATCCTCAATCCTCAATCCTCAATCTTCAATCCTCAGTACTCAATCTTCAATCCTCAATCCTCAGTCCTCAAACCTCAATCCCGAATCCTCAATCCTGAATCCTCAATCTTCAGCCCTCAGTCCTCAACAATCAGTTGTCAATCCCCAATCCTCAATAGAATATCCTCAATTCACAGTTTTCAATACTCACTACTAAATCTGCAATCTTCAGATCTCTATCCGCAACCATCAATTCTCATCACTCAACCCTCAATACTCAGTCCCCAATCCTCAATCTTCAAACCTCAATCCTCAATCCTCAATCCTCAATCCTCAATCTTCAATCCTCAATACTCAATCTTCAATCCTCAATCCTCAATCCTCAATCCTCAATCCTCAATCCTCATTCTTCAATCCTCAATACCCAGTCCACAATATTCAATCCTCAATCCTCAATCCTCAATCCTCAATCTTCAATCCTCAATCCTCAATCCTCAATCTTCAATCCTCAATCCTCAATCCTCAAACCTCAATCCTGAATCCTCAATCCTGAATCCTCAATCTTCGGCCCTCAGTCCTCAACAATCAGTTGTCAATCCTCAATCCTCAATAGAATATCCACAGTTCAGAGTTTTCAATACGCAGAACTCCATCTGCAATCTTCAAATCTCTATCCACAAACATCAATTCTCATCACTCAAACCTCAACACTCAGTCCCCAATCCTCAATCTTCAATCCTCAATCCTCAATCCTCAATCCTCAATTCCCAATCCTCAATCTTCAATCCTCAATACTCAATCTTCAATCCTCAATACTCAATCCTCAACCCTCAATCCTCATTCTTCAATCCTCAATACCCAATCCTCAATCTTCAATCCTCAATCCTCAATCCTCAATCCTCAATCCTCAATCCTCAGTCCTCAGTCCTCAGACCTCAATCCTCAACCCTCAGCCCTCATCGTCAATCCTCAGTCCTCAATACTCAATCCTCAACCTTCAATCCTCAATACTCAATCTTCAATCCTCAATTCTCAATTCTCAATCCTCAATCCTGAATCCTCAATCCTCAATCCTCAATCCTCTATCCTCAATCGTCAGTCTTCAATCCTCAATACTCAATCTTCAATCCTCAATCCTCAATCCTCAACCCTCAATCCTCATTCTTCAATCCTCAATACCCAATCTTCAATCTTCAATCCTCAATCCTCAATCCTCAATTCTCAATCCTCAATCCTCAGTCCTCAGTCCTCAAACCTCAATCCTCAACCCTCAGCCCTCATCCTCAATCCTCAATCCTCAACCTTCAATCCTCAATCCTCAATCCTCAATACTCAATCTTCAATCCTCAATCCTCAGTACTCAAACCTCAATTCTGAATCCTCAATCCTGAATCCTCAATCAACAATCCTCAATCCCCAAACCTCAATCTTCAATCCTCAATCCTCAATCCTCAGTCCCCAATCCTCAAACTTCAATCCTCAATACTCAATCTTCAATCCTCGATCCTCAATCCTGAATCCTCAATCTTCAAACCGCAACACTCAATCCTCAATCCTCAATCATCAATCCTCAATCCTCAATCCTCAATCCTCAATCGTCAGCCTTCAATCCTCAATCCTCAACCCTCAACCTTCAATCCTCAATACTCAATCTTCAATCCTCAAATCTCAATCCTCAATCCTCAATCCTCAATACCCAATCCTCCATCTTCAATCCTCAATCCTCAATCCTCAATTCTCAATCCTCAATCCTCAGTCCTCAGTCCTCAAACCTCAATCCTCAACGCTCAGCCCTCATCCTCAATCCTCAATCCTCAAACCACAATCCTCAATCTTCAATCCTCAATACTCAATCTTCGATCCTCAATCCTCAGACATCAAACCTCAATTCTGAATCCTCAATCCTGAATCATCAATCTTCGGCCCTCAGTCCTCAACAATCAGTCGTCAATCCTCAATCCTCAATAGAATATCCTCAATTCACAGCTTTCAATACGCAATACTCAATCTTCAATCTTCAAACCTCTATCCACAAACATCAATCCTCATCACACAACCCTCAACACTCAGTCCTCAATGTTCAATCCTCAATCCTCAATCCTGAATCCTCAATCGTCAATCTTCAATCCTCAATACTCAACCTTCAATCCTCAATCCTCAATCCCCAATCCTCAATCCTCATTCTTCAATCCTCAATACCCAATCCTCAAGCTTCAATCCTCAATCCTCAATCCTCGACTCTCAATCCTCAATCCTCAGTCCTCAGTCCTCAAACCTCAATCCTCAACCCTCAGCCCTAATCGTCAATCCGCAATCCTCGATACTCAATCCTCAACCTTCAATCCTCAATACTCAATCTTCAATCCTCAATCCTCAATTCTCAATCCTCAATACTCAATCCTCAATCCTCAATCCTCAATCCTCAATCCTCAATCCTCAATCGTCAGTCTTCAATCCTCAATACTCAATCTTCAATCCTCAATCCTCAATCCTCAACCCTCAACCCTTATTCTTCAATCCTCAATACCCAATCCTCAATCTTCAATCCTCAATCGTCAATCCTCAATTCTCAATCCTCAATCCTCAGTCCTCAGTCCTCAAACCTCAATCCACAACCCTCAGCCCTCATCCTCAATCCTCAATCCTCAACCTTCAATCCTCAATCCTCAGTCCTCAATACTCAATCTTCAATCCTCAATCCTCAGTTCCCAAACCTCAATTCTGAATCCTCAATCCTGAATCCTCAATCTTCAATCCTCAATCCCCAATCCTCAATCTTCAATCCTCAATCCTCAATCCTCAGTCCTCAATCCTCAAACTTCAATCCTCAATACTCAATCTTCAATCCTCGAACCTCAATCCTCAATCCTCAATCTTCAATCCGCAACACTCAATCCTCAATCCTCAATCATCAATCCTCAATCCTCAATCCTCAATCCTCAATCGTCAATCTTCAATCCTCAATACTCAACCTTCAATCCTCAATCCTCAATCCTCAAGACCCAATCCTCATTCTTCAATCCTCAACACTCAATCCTCAATCTTGAATCCTCGATCCTCAATCCTCAATCCTCAATCCTCAATCCTCAATCCTCGATCCTCAATCTTCAATCCTCAGTCCCAAATCCTCAATCTTCAATCCTCAATCCTCAACCCTCAACCTTCAATCCTCAATACTCAACCTTCAATCCTCAATCCTCAATCCTCAATCCTCAATCCTCAATCTTCAATCATCAACATTCAATCTTCAATCCTCAATCCTCAATCCTCAAACCTCAATCCTCAACCCTCAATGTTCAATCCGCAATACCCAATCCTCAATCCTCAAACCTCAATCCTGAACCCTCATTCCTGTGTCCTCAATCTTCAGCCCTCAGTCCCCAACAATCAGTTGTCAATCCTCAATCCTCAATAGAATATCGTCAATTCACAGCTTTCAATAGTCAATACTCAACCTGCAATCTTCAAATCTCTATCCACAAATATCAATTCTCGTCACTCAACCCCCAACGCTCAGTCCCCAATCCTCAATCTTCAATCCTCAATCCTCAACAGTCAGTCCCCAATCCTCAATCTTCAATCCTCAATACTCAATCTTCAATCCTCAATCCTCAATCCTCGATCCCCAATCCTCAATCCTCAATCGTCAATCTCTAATCCTGAATACTCAATCTTCAATCCTCAATCCTCAATCCTCAATCCTGAATACTCATTCTTCAATCCTCAATACCCAATCCTCAATCTTCAATCCTCAATCCTCAATCCTGAATTCTCAATCCTCAATCCTCAGTCCTCAGTCCTCAAACCTCAATCATCAACCCTCAGCCCTCATCCTCAATCCTCAATCCTCAATCCTCAATCCTCAATCTTCAATCCTCAATACTCAATCTTCAATCCTCAATCCTCAGTCCTCAATACTCAATCCTCAACCCTCAATCCTCAATCCACATTCTTCAATCCTCAATCCCCAGTTCTCAATCCTCAATCCTCAGTCCTCAATCCTCAATTCTCAATCCTCAATCCTCAGTCCTCAGTCCTCAAACCTCAATCCTCAACCCTCAGCCCTCATCCTCAATCCTCAATCCTCAACCTTCAATCCTCAATCCTCAATCCTCAATACTCAATCTTCAATCCTCAATCCTCAGTACTCAAACCTCAATTCTGAATCCTCAATCCTGAATCCTCAATCAACAATCCTCAATCCCCAAACCTCAATCTTCAATCCTCAATCCTCAATCCTCAGTCCCCAATCCTCAAACTTCAATCCTCAATACTCAATCTTCAATCCTCGATCCTCAATCCTGAATCCTCAATCTTCAAACCGCAACACTCAATCCTCAATCCTCAATCATCAATCCTCAATCCTCAATCCTCAATCCTCAATCGTCAGCCTTCAATCCTCAATCCTCAACCCTCAACCTTCAATCCTCAATACTCAATCTTCAATCCTCAAATCTCAATCCTCAATCCTCAATCCTCAATACCCAATCCTCCATCTTCAATCCTCAATCCTCAATCCTCAATTCTCAATCCTCAATCCTCAGTCCTCAGTCCTCAAACCTCAATCCTCAACGCTCAGCCCTCATCCTCAATCCTCAATCCTCAAACCACAATCCTCAATCTTCAATCCTCAATACTCAATCTTCGATCCTCAATCCTCAGACATCAAACCTCAATTCTGAATCCTCAATCCTGAATCATCAATCTTCGGCCCTCAGTCCTCAACAATCAGTCGTCAATCCTCAATCCTCAATAGAATATCCTCAATTCACAGCTTTCAATACGCAATACTCAATCTTCAATCTTCAAACCTCTATCCACAAACATCAATCCTCATCACACAACCCTCAACACTCAGTCCTCAATGTTCAATCCTCAATCCTCAATCCTGAATCCTCAATCGTCAATCTTCAATCCTCAATACTCAACCTTCAATCCTCAATCCTCAATCCCCAATCCTCAATCCTCATTCTTCAATCCTCAATACCCAATCCTCAAGCTTCAATCCTCAATCCTCAATCCTCGACTCTCAATCCTCAATCCTCAGTCCTCAGTCCTCAAACCTCAATCCTCAACCCTCAGCCCTAATCGTCAATCCGCAATCCTCGATACTCAATCCTCAACCTTCAATCCTCAATACTCAATCTTCAATCCTCAATCCTCAATTCTCAATCCTCAATACTCAATCCTCAATCCTCAATCCTCAATCCTCAATCCTCAATCCTCAATCGTCAGTCTTCAATCCTCAATACTCAATCTTCAATCCTCAATCCTCAATCCTCAACCCTCAACCCTTATTCTTCAATCCTCAATACCCAATCCTCAATCTTCAATCCTCAATCGTCAATCCTCAATTCTCAATCCTCAATCCTCAGTCCTCAGTCCTCAAACCTCAATCCACAACCCTCAGCCCTCATCCTCAATCCTCAATCCTCAACCTTCAATCCTCAATCCTCAGTCCTCAATACTCAATCTTCAATCCTCAATCCTCAGTTCCCAAACCTCAATTCTGAATCCTCAATCCTGAATCCTCAATCTTCAATCCTCAATCCCCAATCCTCAATCTTCAATCCTCAATCCTCAATCCTCAGTCCTCAATCCTCAAACTTCAATCCTCAATACTCAATCTTCAATCCTCGAACCTCAATCCTCAATCCTCAATCTTCAATCCGCAACACTCAATCCTCAATCCTCAATCATCAATCCTCAATCCTCAATCCTCAATCCTCAATCGTCAATCTTCAATCCTCAATACTCAACCTTCAATCCTCAATCCTCAATCCTCAAGACCCAATCCTCATTCTTCAATCCTCAACACTCAATCCTCAATCTTGAATCCTCGATCCTCAATCCTCAATCCTCAATCCTCAATCCTCAATCCTCGATCCTCAATCTTCAATCCTCAGTCCCAAATCCTCAATCTTCAATCCTCAATCCTCAACCCTCAACCTTCAATCCTCAATACTCAACCTTCAATCCTCAATCCTCAATCCTCAATCCTCAATCCTCAATCTTCAATCATCAACATTCAATCTTCAATCCTCAATCCTCAATCCTCAAACCTCAATCCTCAACCCTCAATGTTCAATCCGCAATACCCAATCCTCAATCTTCAAACCTCAATCCTCAATCTTCAATCCTCAATCCTCAATCCTCAATCCTCAGTCCTCAAACCTCAATCCTGAACCCTCATTCCTGTGTCCTCAATCTTCAGCCCTCAGTCCCCAACAATCAGTTGTCAATCCTCAATCCTCAATAGAATATCGTCAATTCACAGCTTTCAATAGTCAATACTCAACCTGCAATCTTCAAATCTCTATCCACAAATATCAATTCTCGTCACTCAACCCCCAACGCTCAGTCCCCAATCCTCAATCTTCAATCCTCAATCCTCAACAGTCAGTCCCCAATCCTCAATCTTCAATCCTCAATACTCAATCTTCAATCCTCAATCCTCAATCCTCGATCCCCAATCCTCAATCCTCAATCGTCAATCTCTAATCCTCAATACTCAATCTTCAATCCTCAATCCTCAATCCTCAATCCTGAATACTCATTCTTCAATCCTCAATACCCAATCCTCAATCTTCAATCCTCAATCCTCAATCCTGAATTCTCAATCCTCAATCCTCAGTCCTCAGTCCTCAAACCTCAATCATCAACCCTCAGCCCTCATCCTCAATCCTCAATCCTCAATCCTCAATCCTCAATCTTCAATCCTCAATACTCAATCTTCAATCCTCAATCCTCAGTCCTCAATACTCAATCCTCAACCCTCAATCCTCAATCCACATTCTTCAATCCTCAATCCCCAGTTCTCAATCCTCAATCCTCAGTCCTTAGTCCTCAAACCTCAATTCTCAATCCTCAGTCCTCACTCCTCAAACCTCAATCCTCAAGCCTCAGCCCTCATCCTCAATCCTCAATCCACAATCCTCAATACTCAATCTTCAATCCACAATAGTCAATCTTCAATCCTCAATCCTCAGTCCTCAAACCTCAATTCCGAATCCTCAATCCTGAATCCTCAGTCCTCGGCCCTCAGTCCTCAACAATCAGTTGTCAATCCTCAATCCTCAATAGAATATCCTCAGTTCAGAGTTTTCAATACGCAATACTCAATCTGCAATCTTCAAATCTCTATCCACAAACATCAATTCTCGTCACTCAACCCTCAACACTCAGTCCCAAATCCGCAATATTAAATCCTCAATCCTCAATCCTCAATCCTCAATCCTCAATCTTCAATCCTCAATACTCAATCTTCAATCCTCAATCCTCAATCCTCAATATTCATTCCTCAAACCTCAATCCTCAATCCTCAATCCTCATACTTCAATCCTCAATACCCAATCCCCAATCTTCAATCCTCAATCCACAATCCTCAATTCTCAATCCTCAATCCTCAGGCCTCAGTCCTCAATCCTCAATCCTCAACCCTCAATCCTCATACTTCAGTCCTCAATACCCAATCTTCAATCTTCAATCCTCAATCCTCAATCCTCAATTCTCAATCCTCAATCCTCAGTCCTCAGTCCTCAAACCTCAATCCTCAACCCTCAGCCCTCATCCTCAATCCTCAATCCTCAACCTTCAATCCTCAATCCTCAATCCTCAATACTCAATCTTCAATCCTCAATCCTCAGTACTCAAACCTCAATTCTGAATCCTCAATCCTGAATCCTCAATCAACAATCCTCAATCCCCAAACCTCAATCTTCAATCCTCAATCCTCATTCCTCAGTCCTCAATCCTCAAACTTCAATCCTCAATACTCAATCTTCAATCCTCGATCGTCAATCCTGAATCCTCAATCTTCAAACCGCAACACTCAATCCTCAATCCTCAATCATCAATCCTCAATACTCAATCCTCAATCCTCAATCGTCAACCTTCAATCCTCAATACTCAACCTTCAATCCTCAATCCTCAATCCTCAAGACCCAATCCTCATTCTTCAATCCTCAATACCCAATCCTCAATCTTGAATCCTCGATCCTCAATCCTCGATCCTCAATCCTCAATCCTCGATCCTCAATCTTCAATCCTCAGTCCCAAATCCTCAATCTTCAATCCTCAATCCTCAACCCTCAAACTTCAATCCTCAATACTCAACCTTCAATCCTCAATCCTCAATCCTCAATCCTCAATCCTCAATATTCAATCATCAATATTCAATCTTCAATCCTCAATCCTCAATCCTCAAACCTCAATCCTCAACCCTCAATGTTCAATCCGCAATACCCAATCCTCATTCTTCAAACCTCAATCCTCAATCTTCAATCCTCAATCCTCAATCCTCAATCCTCAGTCCTCAAACCTCAATCCTGAACCCTCATTCCTGTGTCCTCAATCTTCAGCCCTCAGTCCCCAACAATCATCTGTCAATCCTCAATCCTCAATAGAATATCGTCAATTCACAGCTTTCAATACCCAATACTCAACCTGCAATCTTCAAATCTCTATCCACAAACATCAATTCTCGTCACTCAACCCCCAACGCTCAGTCCGCAATCCTCAATCTTCAATCCTCAATCCTCAACACTCAGTCCCCAATCCTCAATCTTCAATCCTCTATCCTCAGCACTCAGTCCCCAATCCTCAATCTTCAATCCTCAATACTGAATCTTCAATCCTCAATCCTCAATCCTCAATCCTCAATCCTCGATCCTCAACCCTCAATCCTCAATCGTCAATCTCTAATCCTGAATACTCAATCTTCAACCCTCAATCCTCAATCCTCAATCCTCAACCCTCATTCTTCAATCCTCAATACCCAATACGCAATCTTCAATTCTCAATCCTCAATCCTGAATTCTCAATCCTCAACCCTCAATCTTCAATCCTCAATACTCAATCTTCAATCCCCAATCCTCAATACTCAATCCTCAATCCTCATTCTTCAATCCTCAATGCCCAATCCTCAATCTTCAATCCTCAATCCTCAATCCTCAATTCTCAATCCTGAATCCAGAATCCTCATACTTCAAACATCAATACTCAACCATCAGTCCTCGTCCTCAATCCACAACCCTCAATCCTCAATCCTCAATCTTCAATCATCAATATTCAATCTTCAATCCTCAATCCTCAATCCTCAAACCTCAATCCTCAACCCTCAATGTTCAATCCGCAATACCTAATCCTCAATCTTCAAACCTCAATCCCCAATCCTCAATCCTCACTCCTCAATCCTCAATCCTCAGTCCTCAAACCTCAATCCTGAACCCTCAATCCTGAATCCTCAATCTTCAGCCCTCAGTACTCAACAATCAGTTGTCAATCCTCAATCCTCAATAGAATATCATCAATTCACAGCTTTCAATACTCAATACTCAACCTGCAATATTCAAATCTCTATCCACAAACATCAATTCTCATCACTCAACCCTCAACACTCAGACCCCAATCCGCAATTTTCAATCCTCTATCCTCAACACTCAGTCCCCAATCCTCAATCTTCAATCCTCAGTCCTCAACCGTCAATCCTCAATCCTCAATACTCAATCCTCAATTGTCAGTCTTCAATCCTCAATACTCAATATTCAATCCTCAATCCTCAATCCTCAATCCTCAATCCTCATTCTTCAATCCTCAATACCCAATCCTCAATCTTCAATCCTCAATCCTCAATCCTCAATTCTCAATCCTCAATCCTCAGTCCTCAGTCCTCAAACCTCAATCCTCAACCCTCAGCCCTCATCCTCAATCCTCCATCCTCAACCTTAAACCCTGAATCCTCAATCCTCAATACTCAATCTTCAATCCTCAATCCTCAGTCCTCAAACCTCAATTCTGAATCCCCAATCCTGAATCCTCAATCTTCAATCCTCAATCCCCAATCCTCAATCTTCAATCCTCAATCCTCAATCCTCAACACTCAATGTTCAATCCGCAATACCCAATCCTCAATCTTCAATCCTCAATCCTCAATCCTCAATCATCATTCCTCAATCCTCAGCCCTCAAACATCAATCCTGAATCCTCGATCCTGAATCCTCAACCTTCAGCCCTCAGTCCTCAACAATCAGTTGTCAATCCTCAATCCTTAATAGGATATCATCAATGAACAGCTTTCAATACTCAATACTCAACCTGCAATCTTCAAATCTCTAACCACAAACATCAATTCTCATTACTCATACCTCAACACTAAGTCCCCAATCCTCAATCTTCAATCCTCTATCCTCAACACTCAGTCCCCAATCCTCAATCTTCAATCCTCAATACTCAATCTTCAATCCTCAATCCTCAATCCTCGTTCCCCAGTACTCAATCCTCAATCGTCAATCTCTAATCCTGAATACTCAATCTTCAATCCTCAATCCTCAATCCTCAATCCTCAATCCTCATTCTTCAATCCTCAATACCCAATCCTCAATCTTCAATCCTCAATCCTCAATACTGAATTCTCAAACCTGAATCCTCAGTCCTCAGTCCTCAAACCTCAATCCTCAACCCTCAGCACTCATCCCCAATCCTCAATCCTCAATCCTCAATCCTCAATCTTCAATCCTCAATACTCAATCTTCAATCCTCAATCCTCAGTCCTCAAACCTCAATCCCGAATCCTCAATCCTGAATCCTCAATCTTCAGCCCTCAGTCCTCAACAATCAGTTGTCAATCCCCAATCCTCAATAGAATATCCTCAATTCACAGTTTTCAATACTCACTACTAAATCTGCAATCTTCAGATCTCTATCCGCAACCATCAATTCTCATCACTCAAACCTCAATACACAGTCCCCAATCCTCAATCTTCAAACCTCAATCCTCAATCCTCAATCCTCAATCCTCAATCTTCAATCCTCAATACACAATCTTCAATCCTCAATCCTCAACCCTCAATCCTCAATCCTCAATCCTCATTCTTCAATCCTCAATACACAGTCCACAATCTTCAATCCTCAATCCTCAATCCTCAATTCTCAATCTTCAATCCTCAATCCTCAATCCTCAACCTTCAATCCTCAATCCTCAGTCCTCAAACCTCAATCCTGAATCCTCAATCCTGAATCCTCAATCTTCGGCCCTCAGTCCTCAACAATCAGTTGTCAATCCTCAATCCTCAATAGAATATCCACAGTTCAGAGTTTTCAATACGCAATACTCCATCTGCAATCTTCAAATCTCTATCCACAAACATCAATTCTCATCACTCAAACCTCAACACTCAGTCCCCAATCCTCAATCCTCAATCCTCAATCCTCAATCCTCAATCCTCAAACCTCAATCCTCAGTCCCCAAACCTCAGTCTTCAATCTTCAATCCTCAATACTCAATCTTCAATCCTCAACCCTCAATACTCAATCCTCAATCCTCAATCCTCAATCGTCAGTCTTCAATCCTCAATACTCAATCTTCAATCCTCAATCCTCAATCCTCAATCCTCAATCCTCATTCTTCAATCCTCAATACCCAATCCTCAATCTTCGATCCTCAATCCTCAATCCTGAATTCTGAATCCTCAATCCTCAGTCCTCAGTCGTCAAACCTCAATCCTCAACCCTCAGCCCTCATCCTCAATCCTCAATCCTCAATCCTCAATCCTCAATCTTCAATCCTCAATACTCAATCTTCAATCCTCAATCCTCAGTCCTCAAACCTCAAACCCGAATCCTCAATACTAAATCCTCATTCCTCAATACTCAGCCCTCAAACATCAATCCTGAATCCTCAATCCTGAATACTCAATCTTCAGCCCTCAGTCCTGAACAATCAGTTGTCAATCCTCAATCCTCAATAGGATATCATCAATTAACAGCTTTCAATACTCAATACTCAATCTGCAATCTCCAGATCTCTATCCACAAACATCAATTCTCATCACTCAACTCCCAACACTCAGTCCCAAATCCGTAATCTTCAATCTTCAATCCTCAATTCTCAATCCTCAATCCTCAACCTTCAATCCTCAATGCTCAATCCTCGATATTCATTCCTCAATACTCAATCCTCAATCCTCAATCCTCACTCTTCAATCCTCAATACCCAATCCTCAATCTTCAATCCTCAATCCTCAATCCTCAATTCTCAAATCTCAATCCTCAGGCCTCAATCTTCAATCCTCAATCCTCAACCCTCAATCCTCAATACTCAATCTCCAATCCTCAATACTCATTCTTCAATCCTCGATCCTCAATCCTCAATCCTCAATCCTCAATCCTCAATCCTCAATCTTCAATCCTCAATACTCAATCTGCAATCCTCAATCCCCAATCGTCAATCCTCAATCCTCATGCTACAATCCACAATACCGAATCCAAAATCTTCAATCCTCAATCCTCAATCCTCAATCCTCAATCCTCAATCTTCAATCCTCAATCCTCAATCCTCAACCTTCAATCCTCAATCCTCAGTCCTCAAACCTCAATCCTGAATCCTCAATCCTGAATCCTCAATCTTCGGCCCTCAGTCCTCAACAATCAGTTGTCAATCCTCAATCCTCAATAGAATATCCACAGTTCAGAGTTTTCAATACGCAATACTCCATCTGCAATCTTCAATTCTCTATCCACAAACATCAATTCTCATCACTCAAACCTCAACACTCAGTCCTCAATGTTCAATCCTCAATCCTCAATCCTGAATCCTCAATCGTCAATCTTCAATCCTCAATACTCAATCTTCAATCCTCAATACTCAATCTTCAATCCTCAATCCTCAATCCTCGTTCCCCAATACTCAATCCTCAATCGTCAATCTCTAATCCTGAATACTCAATCTTCAATCCTCAATCCTCAATCCTCAATCCTCAATCCTCATTCTTCAATCCTCAATACCCAATCCTCAATCTTCAATCCTCAATCCTCAATCCTGAATTCTCAAACCTGAATCCTCAGTCCTCAGTCCTCAAACCTCAATCCTCAACCCTCAGCACTCATCCCCAATCCTCAATCCTCAATCCTCAATCCTCAATCTTCAATCCTCAATACTCAATCTTCAATCCTCAATCCTCAGTCCTCAAACCTCAATCCCGAATCCTCAATCCTGAATCCTCAATCTTCAGCCCTCAGTCCTCAACAATCAGTTGTCAATCCCCAATCCTCAATAGAATATCCTCAATTCACAGTTTTCAATACTCACTACTAAATCTGCAATCTTCAGATCTCTATCCGCAACCATCAATTCTCATCACTCAACCCTCAATACTCAGTCCCCAATCCTCAATCTTCAAACCTCAATCCTCAATCCTCAATCCTCAATCCTCAATCTTCAATCCTCAATACTCAATCTTCAATCCTCAATCCTCAATCCTCAATCCTCAATCCTCAATCCTCATTCTTCAATCCTCAATACCCAGTCCACAATATTCAATCCTCAATCCTCAATCCTCAATCCTCAATCTTCAATCCTCAATCCTCAATCCTCAATCTTCAATCCTCAATCCTCAATCCTCAAACCTCAATCCTGAATCCTCAATCCTGAATCCTCAATCTTCGGCCCTCAGTCCTCAACAATCAGTTGTCAATCCTCAATCCTCAATAGAATATCCACAGTTCAGAGTTTTCAATACGCAGAACTCCATCTGCAATCTTCAAATCTCTATCCACAAACATCAATTCTCATCACTCAAACCTCAACACTCAGTCCCCAATCCTCAATCTTCAATCCTCAATACTCAATCCTCAATCCTCAATTCCCAATCCTCAATCTTCAATCCTCAATACTCAATCTTCAATCCTCAATACTCAATCCTCAACCCTCAATCCTCATTCTTCAATCCTCAATACCCAATCCTCAATCTTCAATCCTCAATCCTCAATCCTCAATCCTCAATCCTCAATCCTCAGTCCTCAGTCCTCAGACCTCAATCCTCAACCCTCAGCCCTCATCGTCAATCCTCAGTCCTCAATACTCAATCCTCAACCTTCAATCCTCAATACTCAAACTTCAATCCTCAATTCTCAATTCTCAATCCTCAATCCTGAATCCTCAATCCTCAATCCTCAATCCTCTATCCTCAATCGTCAGTCTTCAATCCTCAATACTCAATCTTCAATCCTCAATCCTCAATCCTCAACCCTCAATCCTCATTCTTCAATCCTCAATACCCAATCTTCAATCTTCAATCCTCAATCCTCAATCCTCAATTCTCAATCCTCAATCCTCAGTCCTCAGTCCTCAAACCTCAATCCTCAACCCTCAGCCCTCATCCTCAATCCTCAATCCTCAACCTTCAATCCTCAATCCTCAATCCTCAATACTCAATCTTCAATCCTCAATCCTCAGTACTCAAACCTCAATTCTGAATCCTCAATCCTGAATCCTCAATCAACAATCCTCAATCCCCAAACCTCAATCTTCAATCCTCAATCCTCAATCCTCAGTCCCCAATCCTCAAACTTCAATCCTCAATACTCAATCTTCAATCCTCGATCCTCAATCCTGAATCCTCAATCTTCAAACCGCAACACTCAATCCTCAATCCTCAATCATCAATCCTCAATCCTCAATCCTCAATCCTCAATCGTCAGCCTTCAATCCTCAATCCTCAACCCTCAACCTTCAATCCTCAATACTCAATCTTCAATCCTCAAATCTCAATCCTCAATCCTCAATTCTCAATACCCAATCCTCCATCTTCAATCCTCAATCCTCAATCCTCAATTCTCAATCCTCAATCCTCAGTCCTCAGTCCTCAAACCTCAATCCTCAACGCTCAGCCCTCATCCTCAATCCTCAATCCTCAAACCACAATCCTCAATCTTCAATCCTCAATACTCAATCTTCGATCCTCAATCCTCAGACATCAAACCTCAATTCTGAATCCTCAATCCTGAATCATCAATCTTCGGCCCTCAGTCCTCAACAATCAGTCGTCAATCCTCAATCCTCAATAGAATATCCTCAATTCACAGCTTTCAATACGTAATACTCAATCTTCAATCTTCAAACCTCTATCCACAAACATCAATCCTCATCACACAACCCTCAACACTCAGTCCTCAATGTTCAATCCTCAATCCTCAATCCTGAATCCTCAATCGTCAATCTTCAATCCTCAATACTCAACCTTCAATCCTCAATCCTCAATCCCAATCCTCAATCCTCAATCCTCGTTCCCCAATACTCAATCCTCAATCGTCAATCTCTAATCCTGAATACTCAATCTTCAATCCTCAATCCTCAATCCTCAATCCTCAATCCTCATTCTTCAATCCTCAATACCCAATCCTCAATCTTCAATCCTCAATACTCAATCCTCAACCTTCAATCCTCAATACTCAATCTTCAATCCTCAATTCTCAATTCTCAATCCTCAATCCTGAATCCTCAATCCTCAATCCTCAATCCTCTATCCTCAATCGTCAGTCTTCAATCCTCAATACTCAATCTTCAATCCTCAATCCTCAATCCTCAACCCTCAATCCTCATTCTTCAATCCTCAATACCCAATCTTCAATCTTCAATCCTCAATCCTCAATCCTCAATTCTCAATCCTCAATCCTCAGTCCTCAGTCCTCAAACCTCAATCCTCAACCCTCAGCCCTCATCCTCAATCCTCAATCCTCAACCTTCAATCCTCAATCCTCAATCCTCAATACTCAATCTTCAATCCTCAATCCTCAGTACTCAAACCTCAATTCTGAATCCTCAATCCTGAATCCTCAATCAACAATCCTCAATCCCCAAACCTCAATCTTCAATCCTCAATCCTCAATCCTCAGTCCCCAATCCTCAAACTTCAATCCTCAATACTCAATCTTCAATCCTCGATCCTCAATCCTGAATCCTCAATCTTCAAACCGCAACACTCAATCCTCAATCCTCAATCATCAATCCTCAATCCTCAATCCTCAATCCTCAATCGTCAGCCTTCAATCCTCAATCCTCAACCCTCAACCTTCAATCCTCAATACTCAATCTTCAATCCTCAAATCTCAATCCTCAATCCTCAATCCTCAATACCCAATCCTCCATCTTCAATCCTCAATCCTCAATCCTCAATTCTCAATCCTCAATCCTCAGTCCTCAGTCCTCAAACCTCAATCCTCAACGCTCAGCCCTCATCCTCAATCCTCAATCCTCAAACCACAATCCTCAATCTTCAATCCTCAATACTCAATCTTCGATCCTCAATCCTCAGACATCAAACCTCAATTCTGAATCCTCAATCCTGAATCATCAATCTTCGGCCCTCAGTCCTCAACAATCAGTCGTCAATCCTCAATCCTCAATAGAATATCCTCAATTCACAGCTTTCAATACGCAATACTCAATCTTCAATCTTCAAACCTCTATCCACAAACATCAATCCTCATCACACAACCCTCAACACTCAGTCCTCAATGTTCAATCCTCAATCCTCAATCCTGAATCCTCAATCGTCAATCTTCAATCCTCAATACTCAACCTTCAATCCTCAATCCTCAATCCCCAATCCTCAATCCTCATTCTTCAATCCTCAATACCCAATCCTCAAGCTTCAATCCTCAATCCTCAATCCTCGACTCTCAATCCTCAATCCTCAGTCCTCAGTCCTCAAACCTCAATCCTCAACCCTCAGCCCTAATCGTCAATCCGCAATCCTCGATACTCAATCCTCAACCTTCAATCCTCAATACTCAATCTTCAATCCTCAATCCTCAATTCTCAATCCTCAATACTCAATCCTCAATCCTCAATCCTCAATCCTCAATCCTCAATCCTCAATCGTCAGTCTTCAATCCTCAATACTCAATCTTCAATCCTCAATCCTCAATCCTCAACCCTCAACCCTTATTCTTCAATCCTCAATACCCAATCCTCAATCTTCAATCCTCAATCGTCAATCCTCAATTCTCAATCCTCAATCCTCAGTCCTCAGTCCTCAAACCTCAATCCACAACCCTCAGCCCTCATCCTCAATCCTCAATCCTCAACCTTCAATCCTCAATCCTCAGTCCTCAATACTCAATCTTCAATCCTCAATCCTCAGTTCCCAAACCTCAATTCTGAATCCTCAATCCTGAATCCTCAATCTTCAATCCTCAATCCCCAATCCTCAATCTTCAATCCTCAATCCTCAATCCTCAGTCCTCAATCCTCAAACTTCAATCCTCAATACTCAATCTTCAATCCTCGAACCTCAATCCTCAATCCTCAATCTTCAATCCGCAACACTCAATCCTCAATCCTCAATCATCAATCCTCAATCCTCAATCCTCAATCCTCAATCGTCAATCTTCAATCCTCAATACTCAACCTTCAATCCTCAATCCTCAATCCTCAAGACCCAATCCTCATTCTTCAATCCTCAACACTCAATCCTCAATCTTGAATCCTCGATCCTCAATCCTCAATCCTCAATCCTCAATCCTCAATCCTCGATCCTCAATCTTCAATCCTCAGTCCCAAATCCTCAATCTTCAATCCTCAATCCTCAACCCTCAACCTTCAATCCTCAATACTCAACCTTCAATCCTCAATCCTCAATCCTCAATCCTCAATCCTCAATCTTCAATCATCAACATTCAATCTTCAATCCTCAATCCTCAATCCTCAAACCTCAATCCTCAACCCTCAATGTTCAATCCGCAATACCCAATCCTCAATCTTCAAACCTCAATCCTCAATCTTCAATCCTCAATCCTCAATCCTCAATCCTCAGTCCTCAAACCTCAATCCTGAACCCTCATTCCTGTGTCCTCAATCTTCAGCCCTCAGTCCCCAACAATCAGTTGTCAATCCTCAATCCTCAATAGAATATCGTCAATTCACAGCTTTCAATAGTCAATACTCAACCTGCAATCTTCAAATCTCTATCCACAAATATCAATTCTCGTCACTCAACCCCCAACGCTCAGTCCCCAATCCTCAATCTTCAATCCTCAATCCTCAACAGTCAGTCCCCAATCCTCAATCTTCAATCCTCAATACTCAATCTTCAATCCTCAATCCTCAATCCTCGATCCCCAATCCTCAATCCTCAATCGTCAATCTCTAATCCTGAATACTCAATCTTCAATCCTCAATCCTCAATCCTCAATCCTGAATACTCATTCTTCAATCCTCAATACCCAATCCTCAATCTTCAATCCTCAATCCTCAATCCTGAATTCTCAATCCTCAATCCTCAGTCCTCAGTCCTCAAACCTCAATCATCAACCCTCAGCCCTCATCCTCAATCCTCAATCCTCAATCCTCAATCCTCAATCTTCAATCCTCAATACTCAATCTTCAATCCTCAATCCTCAGTCCTCAATACTCAATCCTCAATCCTCAATCCTCAATCCACATTCTTCAATCCTCAATCCCAGTTCTCAATCCTCAATCCTCAGTCCTTAGTCCTCAAACCTCAATTCTCAATCCTCAGTCCTCACTCCTCAAACCTCAATCCTCAAGCCTCAGCCCTCATCCTCAATCCTCAATCCACAATCCTCAATACTCAATCTTCAATCCACAATAGTCAATCTTCAATCCTCAATCCTCAGTCCTCAAACCTCAATTCCGAATCCTCAATCCTGAATCCTCAGTCTTCGGCCCTCAGTCCTCAACAATCAGTTGTCAATCCTCAATCCTCAATAGAATATCCTCAGTTCAGAGTTTTCAATACGCAATACTCAATCTGCAATCTTCAAATCTCTATCCACAAACATCAATTCTCGTCACTCAACCCTCAACACTCAGTCCCAAATCCGCAATATTAAATCCTCAATCCTCAATCCTCAATCCTCAATCCTCAATCTTCAATCCTCAATACTCAATCTTCAATCCTCAATCCTCAATCCTCAATATTCATTCCTCAAACCTCAATCCTCAATCCTCAATCCTCATACTTCAATCCTCAATACCCAATCCCCAATCTTCAATCCTCAATCCACAATCCTCAATTCTCAATCCTCAATCCTCAGGCCTCAGTCCTCAATCCTCAATCCTCAACCCTCAATCCTCATACTTCAGTCCTCAATACCCAATCTTCAATCTTCAATCCTCAATCCTCAATCCTCAATTCTCAATCCTCAATCCTCAGTCCTCAGTCCTCAAACCTCAATCCTCAACCCTCAGCCCTCATCCTCAATCCTCAATCCTCAACCTTCAATCCTCAATCCTCAATCCTCAATACTCAATCTTCAATCCTCAATCCTCAGTACTCAAACCTCAATTCTGAATCCTCAATCCTGAATCCTCAATCAACAATCCTCAATCCCCAAACCTCAATCTTCAATCCTCAATCCTCAATCCTCAGTCCTCAATCCTCAAACTTCAATCCTCAATACTCAATCTTCAATCCTCGATCGTCAATCCTGAATCCTCAATCTTCAAACCGCAACACTCAATCCTCAATCCTCAATCATCAATCCTCAATACTCAATCCTCAATCCTCAATCGTCAACCTTCAATCCTCAATACTCAACCTTCAATCCTCAATCCTCAATCCTCAAGACCCAATCCTCATTCTTCAATCCTCAATACCCAATCCTCAATCTTGAATCCTCGATCCTCAATCCTCGATCCTCAATCCTCAATCCTCGATCCTCAATCTTCAATCCTCAGTCCCAAATCCTCAATCTTCAATCCTCAATCCTCAACCCTCAAACTTCAATCCTCAATACTCAACCTTCAATCCTCAATCCTCAATCCTCAATCCTCAATCCTCAATATTCAATCATCAATATTCAATCTTCAATCCTCAATCCTCAATCCTCAAACCTCAATCCTCAACCCTCAATGTTCAATCCGCAATACCCAATCCTCATTCTTCAAACCTCAATCCTCAATCTTCAATCCTCAATCCTCAATCCTCAATCCTCAGTCCTCAAACCTCAATCCTGAACCCTCATTCCTGTGTCCTCAATCTTCAGCCCTCAGTCCCCAACAATCATCTGTCAATCCTCAATCCTCAATAGAATATCGTCAATTCACAGCTTTCAATACCCAATACTCAACCTGCAATCTTCAAATCTCTATCCACAAACATCAATTCTCGTCACTCAACCCCCAACGCTCAGTCCGCAATCCTCAATCTTCAATCCTCAATCCTCAACACTCAGTCCCCAATCCTCAATCTTCAATCCTCTATCCTCAGCACTCAGTCCCCAATCCTCAATCTTCAATCCTCAATACTGAATCTTCAATCCTCAATCCTCAATCCTCAATCCTCAATCCTCGATCCTCAACCCTCAATCCTCAATCGTCAATCTCTAATCCTGAATACTCAATCTTCAACCCTCAATCCTCAATCCTCAATCCTCAACCCTCATTCTTCAATCCTCAATACCCAATACGCAATCTTCAATTCTCAATCCTCAATCCTGAATTCTCAATCCTCAACCCTCAATCTTCAATCCTCAATACTCAATCTTCAATCCCCAATCCTCAATACTCAATCCTCAATCCTCATTCTTCAATCCTCAATGCCCAATCCTCAATCTTCAATCCTCAATCCTCAATCCTCAATTCTCAATCCTGAATCCAGAATCCTCATACTTCAAACATCAATACTCAACCATCAGTCCTCGTCCTCAATCCACAACCCTCAATCCTCAATCCTCAATCTTCAATCATCAATATTCAATCTTCAATCCTCAATCCTCAATCCTCAAACCTCAATCCTCAACCCTCAATGTTCAATCCGCAATACCTAATCCTCAATCTTCAAACCTCAATCCCCAATCCTCAATCCTCACTCCTCAATCCTCAATCCTCAGTCCTCAAACCTCAATCCTGAACCCTCAATCCTGAATCCTCAATCTTCAGCCCTCAGTACTCAACAATCAGTTGTCAATCCTCAATCCTCAATAGAATATCATCAATTCACAGCTTTCAATACTCAATACTCAACCTGCAATATTCAAATCTCTATCCACAAACATCAATTCTCATCACTCAACCCTCAACACTCAGACCCCAATCCGCAATTTTCAATCCTCTATCCTCAACACTCAGTCCCCAATCCTCAATCTTCAATCCTCAGTCCTCAACCGTCAATCCTCAATCCTCAATACTCAATCCTCAATTGTCAGTCTTCAATCCTCAATACTCAATATTCAATCCTCAATCCTCAATCCTCAATCCTCAATCCTCATTCTTCAATCCTCAATACCCAATCCTCAATCTTCAATCCTCAATCCTCAATCCTCAATTCTCAATCCTCAATCCTCAGTCCTCAGTCCTCAAACCTCAATCCTCAACCCTCAGCCCTCATCCTCAATCCTCCATCCTCAACCTTAAACCCTGAATCCTCAATCCTCAATACTCAATCTTCAATCCTCAATCCTCAGTCCTCAAACCTCAATTCTGAATCCCCAATCCTGAATCCTCAATCTTCAATCCTCAATCCCCAATCCTCAATCTTCAATCCTCAATCCTCAATCCTCAACACTCAATGTTCAATCCGCAATACCCAATCCTCAATCTTCAATCCTCAATCCTCAATCCTCAATCATCATTCCTCAATCCTCAGCCCTCAAACATCAATCCTGAATCCTCGATCCTGAATCCTCAACCTTCAGCCCTCAGTCCTCAACAATCAGTTGTCAATCCTCAATCCTTAATAGGATATCATCAATGAACAGCTTTCAATACTCAATACTCAACCTGCAATCTTCAAATCTCTAACCACAAACATCAATTCTCATTACTCATACCTCAACACTAAGTCCCCAATCCTCAATCTTCAATCCTCTATCCTCAACACTCAGTCCCCAATCCTCAATCTTCAATCCTCAATACTCAATCTTCAATCCTCAATCCTCAATCCTCGTTCCCCAGTACTCAATCCTCAATCGTCAATCTCTAATCCTGAATACTCAATCTTCAATCCTCAATCCTCAATCCTCAATCCTCAATCCTCATTCTTCAATCCTCAATACCCAATCCTCAATCTTCAATCCTCAATCCTCAATACTGAATTCTCAAACCTGAATCCTCAGTCCTCAGTCCTCAAACCTCAATCCTCAACCCTCAGCACTCATCCCCAATCCTCAATCCTCAATCCTCAATCCTCAATCTTCAATCCTCAATACTCAATCTTCAATCCTCAATCCTCAGTCCTCAAACCTCAATCCCGAATCCTCAATCCTGAATCCTCAATCTTCAGCCCTCAGTCCTCAACAATCAGTTGTCAATCCCCAATCCTCAATAGAATATCCTCAATTCACAGTTTTCAATACTCACTACTAAATCTGCAATCTTCAGATCTCTATCCGCAACCATCAATTCTCATCACTCAAACCTCAATACACAGTCCCCAATCCTCAATCTTCAAACCTCAATCCTCAATCCTCAATCCTCAATCCTCAATCTTCAATCCTCAATACACAATCTTCAATCCTCAATCCTCAACCCTCAATCCTCAATCCTCAATCCTCATTCTTCAATCCTCAATACACAGTCCACAATCTTCAATCCTCAATCCTCAATCCTCAATTCTCAATCTTCAATCCTCAATCCTCAATCCTCAACCTTCAATCCTCAATCCTCAGTCCTCAAACCTCAATCCTGAATCCTCAATCCTGAATCCTCAATCTTCGGCCCTCAGTCCTCAACAATCAGTTGTCAATCCTCAATCCTCAATAGAATATCCACAGTTCAGAGTTTTCAATACGCAATACTCCATCTGCAATCTTCAAATCTCTATCCACAAACATCAATTCTCATCACTCAAACCTCAACACTCAGTCCCCAATCCTCAATCCTCAATCCTCAATCCTCAATCCTCAATCCTCAAACCTCAATCCTCAGTCCCCAAACCTCAGTCTTCAATCTTCAATCCTCAATACTCAATCTTCAATCCTCAACCCTCAATACTCAATCCTCAATCCTCAATCCTCAATCGTCAGTCTTCAATCCTCAATACTCAATCTTCAATCCTCAATACTCAATCCTCAATCCTCAATCCTCATTCTTCAATCCTCAATACCCAATCCTCAATCTTCAATCCTCAATCCTCAATCCTCAATTCTCAATCCTCAATCCTCAGTCCTCAGTCCTCAAACCTCAATCCTCAACCCTCAGCCCTCATCCTCAATCCTCAATCCTCAATCCACAATCCTCAATCTTCAATCCTCAATACTCAATCTTCGATCCTCAATCCTCAGTCCTCAAACCTCAATTCTGAATCCTCAATCCTGAATCATCGATCTTCGGCCCTCAGTCCTCAACAATCAGTTGTCAATCCTCAATCCTCAATAGAATATCCTCAGCTCACAGATTTCAATACGCAATACTCAATCTTCAATCATCAAGCCTCTATCCACAAACATCAATTCTCATCACACAACCCTCAACACTCAGTCCTCAATGTTCAATCCTCAATCCTCAATCCTGAATCCTCAATCGTCAATCTTCAATCCTCAATACTGAATCTTCAATACTCTATCCTCAATCCCCAATCCTCAACCCTCATTCTTCAATCCTCAGCCCTCAAACATCAATCCTGAATCCTCAATCCTGAATCCTCAACCTTCAGCCCTCAGTCCTCAACAATCAGTTGTCAATCCTCAATCCTCAATAGGATATCATCAATTAACAGCTTTCAATACTGAATACTCAAGCTGCAATCTTCAAATCTCTATCCACAAACATCAATTCTCATCACTCAACCCTCAACACTCAGTCCCCAATCCTCAACCTTCAATCCTCTATCCTCAACACTCAGTCCCCAATCCTCAAGCTTCAATCCTCAATACTCAATCTTCAATCCTCAGTCCTCAATCCTCGATCCCCAATCCTCAATCCTCAATCGTCAACCTCTAATCCTGAATACTCAATCTTCAATCCTCAATCCTCAATCCTCAATCCTCAATCCTCATTCTTCAATCCTCAATACCCAATCCTCAATCTTCGATCCTCAATCCTCAATCCTGAATTCTGAATCCTCAATCCTCAGTCCTCAGTCGTCAAACCTCAATCCTCAACCCTCAGCCCTCATCCTCAATCCTCAATCCTCAATCCTCAATCCTCAATCTTCAATCCTCAATACTCAATCTTCAATCCTCAATCCTCAGTCCTCAAACCTCAAACCCGAATCCTCAATACTAAATCCTCATTCCTCAATACTCAGCCCTCAAACATCAATCCTGAATCCTCAATCCTGAATACTCAATCTTCAGCCCTCAGTCCTGAACAATCAGTTGTCAATCCTCAATCCTCAATAGGATATCATCAATTAACAGCTTTCAATACTCAATACTCAATCTGCAATCTCCAGATCTCTATCCACAAACATCAATTCTCATCACTCAACTCCCAACACTCAGTCCCAAATCCGTAATCTTCAATCTTCAATCCTCAATTCTCAATCCTCAATCCTCAATCTTCAATCCTCAATGCTCAATCCTCGATATTCATTCCTCAATACTCAATCCTCAATCCTCAATCCTCACTCTTCAATCCTCAATACCCAATCCTCAATCTTCAATCCTCAATCCTCAATCCTCAATTCTCAAATCTCAATCCTCAGGCCTCAATCTTCAATCCTCAATCCTCAACCCTCAATCCTCAATACTCAATCTCCAATCCTCAATACTCATTCTTCAATCCTCGATCCTCAATCCTCAATCCTCAATCCTCAATCCTCAATCCTCAATCTTCAATCCTCAATACTCAATCTGCAATCCTCAATCCCCAATCGTCAATCCTCAATCCTCATGCTACAATCCACAATACCGAATCCAAAATCTTCAATCCTCAATCCTCAACCCTCAATTCTCAACCCTGAATCCTCTATCCTGAATCCCCAACCTTCAGCTCTGTGTCCTCAACAATCAGTTGTCAATCCTCAATCCTCAATAGAATATACTCAATTCACAGGTTTGAATACTCAATACTCAATCTGCAATCTCCAGATCTCTATCCACAAACATCAATTCTCATCACTCAACCCTCAATACTCAGTCCCCAATCCTCAATCTTCAAACCTCAATGCTCAATCCACAATCCTCAATCATCAGTCCTCAATCCTCTATCCTGAATCCTCAATCGTCAATCTTCAATCCTCAATACCCAATCCTCAATCTTCAATCCTCAATCCTCAATCCTCAATTCTCAATTACCAATTCTCAATCCTCGATCATCAGACCTCAAACATCAATGCACAACCATCAGTCCTCGTCCTCAATCCACAAACCTCTATCCTCAATCCTCAATCTTCAATCATCAATATACAATCTTCAGTCCTCAATCCTCAATACTCAATCCTCAATGTTCAATCCGCGATACCCAATCCTCAATGTTCATTCCTCAATCCTCAATCCTCAATCCTCAATCGTCAATCCACAATACTCAATCCTCAATCCTCAATCCTCAAACCTCAGTCCCCAAACCTCAATCTTCAATCTTCAATCCTCAATACTCAATCTTCAATCCTCAATCCTCAATACTCAATCCTCAATCCTCAATCCTCTATCGTCAGTCTTCAATCCTCAATACTCAATCTTCAATCCTCAACACTCAATACTCAATCCTCAATCCTCATTCTTCAATCCTCAATACCCAATCCTCCATCTTCAATCCTCAATCCTCAATCCTCAATTCTCAATCCTCAATCCTCAGTCCTCAGTCCTCAAAGCTCAATCCTCAACGCTCAGCCCTCATCCTCAATCCTCAATCCTCAATCCACAATCCTCAATCTTCAATCCTCAATACTCAATCTTCGATCCTCAATCCTCAGACCTCAAACCTCAATTCTGAATCCTCAATCCTGAATCATCAATCTTCGGCCCTCAGTCCTCAACAATCAGTTGTCAATCCTCAATCCTCAATAGAATATCCTCAATTCACAGCTTTCAATACGCAATACTCAATCTTCAATCTTCAAACCTCTATCCACAAACATCAATTCTCATTACACAACCCTCAACACTCAGTCCTCAATGTTCAATCCTCAATCCTCAATCCTGAATCCTCAATCGTCAATCTTCAATCCTCAATACTCAATCTTCAATCCTCAATCCTCAATCCCCAATCCTCAATCCTCATTCTTCAATCCTCAATACCCAATCCTCAATCTTCAATCCTCAATCTTCAATCCTCGATTCTCAATCCTCAATCCTCAGTCCTCAGTCCTCAAACCTCAATCCTCAACCCTCAGCCCTAATCGTCAATCCTCAATCCTCGATACTCAATCCTCAACCTTCAATCCTCAATACTCAATATTCAATCCTCAATCCTCAATTCTCAATCCTCAATCCTCAATCCTCAATCCTCAATCCTCAATCCTCAATCCTCAATCCTCAATCCTCAATCGTCAGTCTTCAATCCTCAATACTCAATCTTCAATCCTCAATCCTCAATCCTCAACCCTCAACCCTTATTCTTCAATCCTCAATACCCAATCCTCAATCTTCAATCCTCAATCGTCAATCCTCAATTCTCAATCCTCAATCCTCAGTCCTCAGTCCTCAAACCTCAATCCACAACCCTCAGCCCTCATCCTCAATCCTCAATCCTCAACCTTCAATCCTCAATCCTCAGTCCTCAATACCCGATCTTCAATCCTCAATCCTCAGTTCTCAAACCTCAATTCTGAATCCTCAATCCTGAATCCTCAATCTTCAATCCTCAATCCCCAATCCTCAATCTTCAATCCTCAATCCTCAATCCTCAGTCCTCAATCCTCAAACTTCAATCCTCAATACTCAATCTTCAATCCTCGAACCTCAATCCTCAATCCTCAATCTTCAAACCGCAACACTCAATCCTCAATCCTCAATCATCAATCCTCAATCCTCAATCCTCAATCCTCAATCGTCAATCTTCAATCCTCAATACTCAACCTTCAATCCTCAATCCTCAATCCTCAAGACCCAATCCTCATTCTTCAATCCTCAACACTCAATCCTCAATCTTGAATCCTCGATCCTCAATCCTCAATCCTCAATCCTCGATCCTCAATCTTCAGTCCTCAGTCCCAAATCCTCATTCTTCAATCCTCAATCCTCAACCCTCAACCTTCAATCCTCAGTACTCAACCTTCAATCCTCAATCCTCAATGCTCAATCCTCAATCCTCAATCTTCAATCATCAACATTCAATCTTCAATCCTCAATCCTCAATCCTCAAACCTCAATCCTCAACCCTCAATGTTCAATCCGCAATACCCAATCCTCAATCTTCAAACCTCAATCCTCAATCTTCAATCCTCAATCCTCAATCCTCAATCCTCAGTCCTCAAACCTCAATCCTGAACCCTCATTCCTGTGTCCTCAATCTTCAGCCCTCAGTCCCCAACAATCAGTTGTCAATCCTCAATCCTCAATAGAATATCGTCAATTCACAGCTTTCAATACTCAATACTCAATCTGCAATCTTCAGATCTCTGTCCACAAACATCAATTCTCATCACTCAACCCTCAATACTCAGTCCCCAATCCTCAATCTTCAAACCGCAATGCTCAATCCTCAATCCTCAATCATAAGTCCTCAATCCTCAATCCTGAATCCTCAATCGTCAATGTTCAATCCTCAATACTCAATCTTCAATCCTCAATCCTCAATCCTCAAGCCCCGATCCTCATTCTTCAATCCTCAATACCCAATCCTCAATCTTCAATCCTCGATCCTCAATCCACAATCCTCAATCCTCAATCCTCGATCCTCAATCTTCAATCCTCAGTCCCAAATCCTCAATCTTCAATCCTCAATCCTCAACCCTCAATCTTCAATCCTCAATACACAATCTTCAATCCTCAATCCTCAATACTCAATCCTCAATCCTCATTCTTCAATCCTCAATGCCCAATCCTCAATCTTCAATCCTCAATCCTCAGTCCTCAAACCTCAATTCTGAATCCTCAATCCTGAATCCTCAATCTTCAATCCTCAATCCCCAATCCTCAATCTTCAATCCTCAATCCTCAATCCTCAACACTCAATGTTCAATCCGCAATACCCAATCCTCAATCTTCAATCCTCAATCGTCAACCCTCAATCATCATTCCTCAATCCTCAGCCCTCAAACATAAATCCTGAATCCTCAATCCTGAATCCTCAACCTTAAGCCCTCAGTCCTCAACAATCAGTTGTCAATCCTCAATCCTCAATAGGATATCATCAATGAACAGCTTTCAATACTCAATACTCAACCTGCAATCTTCAAATCTCTAACCACAAACATCAATTCTCATTACTCATACCTCAACACTAAGTCCCCAATCCTCAATCTTCAATCCTCTATCCTCAACACTCAGTCGCCCAATCCTCAATCTTCAATCCTCAATACTCAATCTTCAATCCTCAATCCTCAATCCTCGTTCCCCAGTACTCAATCCTCTATCGTCAATCTCTAATCCTGAATACTCAATCTTCAATCCTCAATCCTCAATCCTCAATCCTCAATCCTCATTCTTCAATCCTCAATACCCAATCCTCAATCTTCAATCCTCAATCCTCAATACTGAATTCTCAAACCTGAATCCTCAGTCCTCAGTCCTCAAACCTCAATCCTCAACCCTCAGCACTCATCCCCAATCCTCAATCCTCAATCCTCAATCCTCAATCTTCAATCCTCAATACTCAATCTTCAATCCTCAATCCTCAGTCCTCAAACCTCAATCCCGAATCCTCAATCCTGAATCCTCAATCTTCAGCCCTCAGTCCTCAACAATCAGTTGTCAATCCCCAATCCTCAATAGAATATCCTCAATTCACAGTTTTCAATACTCACTACTAAATCTGCAATCTTCAGATCTCTATCCGCAACCATCAATTCTCATCACTCAAACCTCAATACACAGTCCCCAATCCTCAATCTTCAAACCTCAATCCTCAATCCTCAATCCTCAATCCTCAATCTTCAATCCTCAATACACAATCTTCAATCCTCAATCCTCAACCCTCAATCCTCAATCCTCAATCCTCATTCTTCAATCCTCAATACACAGTCCACAATCTTCAATCCTCAATCCTCAATCCTCAATCCTCAATCTTCAATCCTCAATCCTCAATCCTCAACCTTCAATCCTCAATCCTCAGTCCTCAAACCTCAATCCTGAATCCTCAATCCTGAATCCTCAATCTTCGGCCCTCAGTCCTCAACAATCAGTTGTCAATCCTCAATCCTCAATAGAATATCCACAGTTCAGAGTTTTCAATACGCAATACTCCATCTGCAATCTTCAAATCTTTATCCACAAACATCAATTCTCATCACTCAAACCTCAACACTCAGTCCCCAATCCTCAATCCTCAATCCTCAATCCTCAATCCTCAATCCTCAATCCTCAATCCTCAATCCTCAAACCTCAATCCTCAGTCCCCAAACCTCAATCTTCAATCTTCAATCCTCAATACTCAATCTTCAATCCTCAATCCTCAATACTCAATCCTCAATCCTCAATCCTCAATCGTCAGTCTTCAATCCTCAATACTCAATCTTCAATCCTCAACACTCAATCCTCAATCCTCAATCCTCATTCTTCAATCCTCAATACCCAATCCTCAATCTTCAATCCTCAATCCTCAATCCTCAATCCTCAGTCCTCAGTCCTCAAACCTCAATCCTCAACCCTCAGCCCTCATCCTCAATCCTCAAGCCTCAATCCACAATCCTCAATCTTCAATCCTCAATACTCAATCTTCGATCCTCAATCCTCAGTCCTCAAACCTCAATTCTGAATCCTCAATCCTGAATCATCGATCTTCGGCCCTCAGTCCTCAACAATCAGTTGTCAATCCTCAATCCTCAATAGAATATCCTCAGCTCACAGATTTCAATACGCAATACTCAATCTTCAATCATCAAGCCTCTATCCACAAACATCAATTCTCATCACACAACCCTCAACACTCAGTCCTCAATGTTCAATCCTCAATCCTCAATCCTGAATCCTCAATCGTCAATCTTCAATCCTCAATACTCAATCTTCAATACTCTATCCTCAATCCCCAATCCTCAATCCTCATTCTTCAATCCTCAGCCCTCAAACATCAATCCTGAATCCTCAATCCTGAATCCTCAGCCTTCAGCCCTCAGTCCTCAACAATCAGTTGTCAATCCTCAATCCTCAATAGGATATCATCAATTAACAGCTTTCAATACTGAATACTCAAGCTGCAATCTTCAAATCTCTATCCACAAACATCAATTCTCATCACTCAACCCTCAACACTCAGTCCCCAATCCTCAACCTTCAATCCTCTATCCTCAACACTCAGTCCCCAATCCTCAAGCTTCAATCCTCAATACTCAATCTTCAATCCTCAGTCCTCAATCCTCGATCCCCAATCCTCAATCCTCAATCGTCAACCTCTAATCCTGAATACTCAATCTTCAATCCTCAATCCTCATTCCTCAATCCTCAATCCTCATTCTTCAATCCTCAATACCCAATCCTCAATCTTCGATCCTCAATCCTCAATCCTGAATTCTGAATCCTCAATCCTCAGTCCTCAGTCGTCAAACCTCAATCCTCAACCCTCAGCCCTCATCCTCAATCCTCAATCCTCAATCCTCAATCCTCAATCTTCAATCCTCAATACTCAATCTTCAATCCTCAATCCTCAGTCCTCAAACCTCAACCCCGAATCCTCAATACTAAATCCTCATTCCTCAATACTCAGCCCTCAAACATCAATCCTGAATCCTCAATCCTGAGTACTCAATCTTCAGCCCTCAGTCCTGAACAATCAGTTGTCAATCCTCAATCCTCAATAGGATATCATCAATTAACAGCTTTCAATACTCAATACTCAATCTGCAATCTCCAGATCTCTATCCACAAACATCAATTCTCATCACTCAACTCCCAACACTCAGTCCCAAATCCGTAATCTTCAATCTTCAATCCTCAATTCTCAATCCTCAATCCTCAATCTTCAATCCTCAATACTCAATCTTCAATCCTCAATCCTCAATCCTCGATATTCATTCCTCAATACTCAATCCTCAATCCTCAATTCTCATTCTTCAATCCTCAATGCCCAATCCTCAATCTTCGATCCTCAATCCTCAATCCTGAATTCTCAAACCTCAATCCTCAGTCCTCAGTCCTCAAACCTCAATCCTCAACCCTCAGCCCTCATCCTCAATCCTCAATCCTCAATCCTCAATCCTCAATCTTCAATCCTCAATACTCAATCTTCAATCATCAATCTTCAATCCTCAATACTCAATCTTCAATCCTCAATCCTCAATACTCAATCCTCAATTCTCAATCCTCAATCGTCAGTCTTCAATCCTCAATACTCTATCTTCAATCCTCAATCCTCAATCCTCAATCCTCAATCCTCAATCTTCAATCCTCAATACCCAATCCCCAATCTTCAGTCCTCAATCCTCAATCCTTAACTATCAATCCTCGATCCACAGACCTCGGTGCTCAAACCTCAATCCTCAAGCCTCAGCCCTCATCCTCAATCCTCAATCTTCAATCCTCAATCCTCAATCTTCAATCCTCAATGCTCAATCCTCGATATTCATTCCTCAATACTCAATCCTCAATCCTCAATCCTCACTCTTCAATCCTCAATACCCAATCCTCAATCTTCAATCCTCAATCCTCAATCCTCAATTCTCAAATCTCAATCCTCAGGCCTCAATCTTCAATCCTCAATCCTCAACCCTCAATCCTCAATACTCAATCTCCAATCCTCAATACTCATTCTTCAATCCTCGATCCTCAATCCTCAATCCTCAATCCTCAATCCTCAATCCTCAATCTTCAATCCTCAATACTCAATCTGCAATCCTCAATCCCCAATCGTCAATCCTCAATCCTCATGCTACAATCCACAATACCGAATCCAAAATCTTCAATCCTCAATCCTCAACCCTCAATTCTCAACCCTGAATCCTCTATCCTGAATCCCCAACCTTCAGCTCTGTGTCCTCAACAATCAGTTGTCAATCCTCAATCCTCAATAGAATATACTCAATTCACAGGTTTCAATACTCAATACTCAATCTGCAATCTCCAGATCTCTATCCACAAACATCAATTCTCATCACTCAACCCTCAATACTCAGTCCCCAATCCTCAATCTTCAAACCTCAATGCTCAATCCACAATCCTCAATCATCAGTCCTCAATCCTCTATCCTGAATCCTCAATCGTCAATCTTCAATCCTCAATACCCAATCCTCAATCTTCAATCCTCAATCCTCAATCCTCAATTCTCAATTCCCAATTCTCAATCCTCGATCATCAGACCTCAAACATCAATGCACAACCCTCAGTCCTCGTCCTCAATCCACAAACCTCTATCCTCAATCCTCAATCTTCAATCATCAATATACAATCTTCAGTCCTCAAGCCTCAATACTCAATCCTCAATGTTCAATCCGCGATACCCAATCCTCAATGTTCATTCCTCAATCCTCAATCCTCAATCCTCAATCGTCAATCCACAATACTCAATCCTCAATCCTCAATCCTCAAACCTCAGTCCCCAAACCTCAATCTTCAATCTTCAATCCTCAATACTCAATCTTCAATCCTCAATCCTCAATACTCAATCCTCAATCCTCAATCCTCTATCGTCAGTCTTCAATCCTCAATACTCAATCGTCAATCCTCAACACTCAATACTCAATCCTCAATCCTCATTCTTCAATCCTCAATACCCAATCCTCCATCTTCAATCCTCAATCCTCAATCCTCAATTCTCAATCCTCAATCCTCAGTCCTCAGTCCTCAAAGCTCAATCCTCAACGCTCAGCCCTCATCCTCAATCCTCAATCCTCAATCCACAATCCTCAATCTTCAATCCTCAATACTCAATCTTCGATCCTCAATCCTCAGACCTCAAACCTCAATTCTGAATCCTCAATCCTGAATCATCAATCTTCGGCCCTCAGTCCTCAACAATCAGTTGTCAATCCTCAATCCTCAATAGAATATCCTCAATTCACAGCTTTCAATACGCAATACTCAATCTTCAATCTTCAAACCTCTATCCACAAACATCAATTCTCATCACACAACCCTCAACACTCAGTCCTCAATGTTCAATCCTCAATCCTCAATCCTGAATCCTCAATCGTCAATCTTCAATCCTCAATACTCAATCTTCAATCCTCAATCCTCAATCCCCAATCCTCAATCCTCATTCTTCAATCCTCAATACCCAATCCTCAATCTTCAATCCTCAATCTTCAATCCTCGATTCTCAATCCTCAATCCTCAGTCCTCAGTCCTCAAACCTCAATCCTCAACCCTCAGCCCTAATCGTCAATCCTCAATCCTCGATACTCAATCCTCAACCTTCAATCCTCAATACTCAATCTTCAATCCTCAATCCTCAATTCTCAATCCTCAATCCTCAATCCTCAATCCTCAATCCTCAATCCTCAATCCTCAATCCTCAATCCTCAATCGTCAGTCTTCAATCCTCAATACTCAATCTTCAATCCTCAATCCTCAATCCTCAACCCTCAACCCTTATTCTTCAATCCTCAATACCCAATCCTCAATCTTCAATCCTCAATCGTCAATCCTCAATTCTCAATCCTCAATCCTCAGTCCTCAGTCCTCAAACCTCAATCCACAACCCTCAGCCCTCATCCTCAATCCTCAATCCTCAACCTTCAATCCTCAATCCTCAGTCCTCAATACTCGATCTTCAATCCTCAATCCTCAGTTCTCAAACCTCAATTCTGAATCCTCAATCCTGAATCCTCAATCTTCAATCCTCAATCCCCAATCCTCAATCTTCAATCCTCAATCCTCAATCCTCAGTCCTCAATCCTCAAACTTCAATCCTCAATACTCAATCTTCAATCCTCGAACCTCAATCCTCAATCCTCAATCTTCAAACCGCAACACTCAATCCTCAATCCTCAATCATCAATCCTCAATCCTCAATCCTCAATCCTCAATCGTCAACCTTCAATCCTCAATACTCAACCTTCAATCCTCAATCCTCAATCCTCAAGACCCAATCCTCATTCTTCAATCCTCAACACTCAATCCTCAATCTTGAATCCTCGATCCTCAATCCTCAATCCTCAATCCTCGATCCTCAATCTTCAGTCCTCAGTCCCAAATCCTCATTCTTCAATCCTCAATCCTCAACCCTCAACCTTCAATCCTCAGTACTCAACCTTCAATCCTCAATCCTCAATCCTCAATCCTCAATCCTCAATCTTCAATCATCAACATTCAATCTTCAATCCTCAATCCTCAATCCTCAAACCTCAATCCTCAACCCTCAATGTTCAATCCGCAATACCCAATCCTCAATCTTCAAACCTCAATCCTCAATCTTCAATCCTCAATCCTCAATCCTCAATCCTCAGTCCTCAAACCTTAATCCTGAACCCTCATTCCTGTGTCCTCAATCTTCAGCCCTCAGTCCCCAACAATCAGTTGTCAATCCTCAATCCTCAATAGAATATCGTCAATTCACAGCTTTCAATACTCAATACTCAATCTGCAATCTTCAGATCTCTGTCCACAAACATCAATTCTCATCACACAACCCTCAATACTCAGTCCCCAATCCTCAATCTTCAAACCGCAATGCTCAATCCTCAATCCTCAATCATAAGTCCTCAATCCTCAATCCTGAATCCTCAATCGTCAATGATCAATCCTCAATACTCAATCTTCAATCCTCAATCCTCAATCCTCAAGCCCCGATCCTCATTCTTCAATCCTCAATACCCAATCCTCAATCTTCAATCCTCGATCCTCAATCCACAATCCTCAATCCTCAATCCTCGATCCTCAATCTTCAATCCTCAGTCCCAAATCCTCAATCTTCAATCCTCAATCCTCAACCCTCAATCTTCAATCCTCAATACACAATCTTCAATCCTCAATCCTCAATACTCAATCCTCAATCCTCATTCTTCAATCCTCAATGCCCAATCCTCAATCTTCAATCCTCAATCCTCAGTCCTCAAACCTCAATTCTGAATCCTCAATCCTGAATCCTCAATCTTCAATCCTCAATCCCCAATCCTCAATCTTCAATCCTCAATCCTCAATCCTCAACACTCAATGTTCAATCCGCAATACCCAATCCTCAATCTTCAATCCTCAATCGTCAACCCTCAATCATCATTCCTCAATCCTCAGCCCTCAAACATAAATCCTGAATCCTCAATCCTGAATCCTCAACCTTAAGCCCTCAGTCCTCAACAATCAGTTGTCAATCCTCAATCCTCAATAGGATATCATCAATGAACAGCTTTCAATACTCAATACTCAACCTGCAATCTTCAAATCTCTAACCACAAACATCAATTCTCATTACTCATACCTCAACACTAAGTCCCCAATCCTCAATCTTCAATCCTCTATCCTCAACACTCAGTCCCCAATCCTCAATCTTCAATCCTCAATACTCAATCTTCAATCCTCAATCCTCAATCCTCGTTCCCCAGTACTCAATCCTCAATCGTCAATCTCTAATCCTGAATACTCAATCTTCAATCCTCAATCCTCAATCCTCAATCCTCAATCCTCATTCTTCAATCCTCAATACCCAATCCTCAATCTTCAATCCTCAATCCTCAATACTGAATTCTCAAACCTGAATCCTCAGTCCTCAGTCCTCAAACCTCAATCCTCAACCCTCAGCACTCATCCCCAATCCTCAATCCTCAATCCTCAATCCTCAATCTTCAATCCTCAATACTCAATCTTCAATCCTCAATCCTCAGTCCTCAAACCTCAACCCCGAATCCTCAATACTAAATCCTCATTCCTCAATACTCAGCCCTCAAACATCAATCCTGAATCCTCAATCCTGAATACTCAATCTTCAGCCCTCAGTCCTGAACAATCAGTTGTCAATCCTCAATCCTCAATAGGATATCATCAATTAACAGCTTTCAATACTCAATACTCAATCTGCAATCTCCAGATCTCTATCCACAAACATCAATTCTCATCACTCAACTCCCAACACTCAGTCCCAAATCCGTAATCTTCAATCTTCAATCCTCAATTCTCAATCCTCAATCCTCAATCTTCAATCCTCAATACTCAATCTTCAATCCTCAATCCTCAATCCTCGATATTCATTCCTCAATACTCAATCCTCAATCCTCAATTCTCATTCTTCAATCCTCAATGCCCAATCCTCAATCTTCGATCCTCAATCCTCAATCCTGAATTCTCAAACCTCAATCCTCAGTCCTCAGTCCTCAAACCTCAATCCTCAACCCTCAGCCCTCATCCTCAATCCTCAATCCTCAATCCTCAATCCTCAATCTTCAATCCTCAATACTCAATCTTCAATCATCAATCTTCAATCCTCAATACTCAATCTTCAATCCTCAATCCTCAATACTCAATCCTCAATTCTCAATCCTCAATCGTCAGTCTTCAATCCTCAATACTCTATCTTCAATCCTCAATCCTCAATCCTCAATCCTCAATCCTCAATCTTCAATCCTCAATACCCAATCCCCAATCTTCAGTCCTCAATCCTCAATCCTTAACTATCAATCCTCGATCCACAGTCCTCGGTGCTCAAACCTCAATCCTCAAGCCTCAGCCCTCATCCTCAATCCTCAATCTTCAATCCTCAATCCTCAATCTTCAATCCTCAATGCTCAATCCTCGATATTCATTCCTCAATACTCAATCCTCAATCCTCAATCCTCACTCTTCAATCCTCAATACCCAATCCTCAATCTTCAATCCTCAATCCTCAATCCTCAATTCTCAAATCTCAATCCTCAGGCCTCAATCTTCAATCCTCAATCCTCAACCCTCAATCCTCAATACTCAATCTCCAATCCTCAATACTCATTCTTCAATCCTCGATCCTCAATCCTCAATCCTCAATCCTCAATCCTCAATCCTCAATCTTCAATCCTCAATACTCAATCTGCAATCCTCAATCCCCAATCGTCAATCCTCAATCCTCATGCTACAATCCACAATACCGAATCCAAAATCTTCAATCCTCAATCCTCAACCCTCAATTCTCAACCCTGAATCCTCTATCCTGAATCCCCAACCTTCAGCTCTGTGTCCTCAACAATCAGTTGTCAATCCTCAATCCTCAATAGAATATACTCAATTCACAGGTTTCAATACTCAATACTCAATCTGCAATCTCCAGATCTCTATCCACAAACATCAATTCTCATCACTCAACCCTCAATACTCAGTCCCCAATCCTCAATCTTCAAACCTCAATGCTCAATCCACAATCCTCAATCATCAGTCCTCAATCCTCTATCCTGAATCCTCAATCGTCAATCTTCAATCCTCAATACCCAATCCTCAATCTTCAATCCTCAATCCTCAATCCTCAATTCTCAATTCCCAATTCTCAATCCTCGATCATCAGACCTCAAACATCAATGCACAACCCTCAGTCCTCGTCCTCAATCCACAAACCTCTATCCTCAATCCTCAATCTTCAATCATCAATATACAATCTTCAGTCCTCAAGCCTCAATACTCAATCCGCAATGTTCAATCCGCGATACCCAATCCTCAATGTTCATTCCTCAATCCTCAATCCTCAATCCTCAATCGTCAATCCACAATACTCAATCCTCAATCCTCAATCCTCAAACCTCAGTCCCCAAACCTCAATCTTCAATCTTCAATCCTCAATACTCAATCTTCAATCCTCAATCCTCAATACTCAATCCTCAATCCTCAATCCTCTATCGTCAGTCTTCAATCCTCAATACTCAATCTTCAATCCTCAACACTCAATACTCAATCCTCAATCCTCATTCTTCAATCCTCAATACCCAATCCTCCATCTTCAATCCTCAATCCTCAATCCTCAGTCCTCAGTCCTCAAAGCTCAATCCTCAACGCTCAGCCCTCATCCTCAATGCTCAATCCTCAATCCACAATCCTCAATCTTCAATCCTCAATACTCAATCTTCGATCCTCAATCCTCAGACCTCAAACCTCAATTCTGAATCCTCAATCCTGAATCATCAATCTTCGGCCCTCAGTCCTCAACAATCAGTTGTCAATCCTCAATCCTCAATAGAATATCCTCAATTCACAGCTTTCAATACGCAATACTCAATCTTCAATCTTCAAACCTCTATCCACAAACATCAATTCTCATCACACAACCCTCAACACTCAGTCCTCAATGTTCAATCCTCAATCCTCAATCCTGAATCCTCAATCGTCAATCTTCAATCCTCAATACTCAATCTTCAATCCTCAATCCTCAATCCCCAATCCTCAATCCTCATTCTTCAATCCTCAATACCCAATCCTCAATCTTCAATCCTCAATCTTCAATCCTCGATTCTCAATCCTCAATCCTCAGTCCTCAGTCCTCAAACCTCAATCCTCAACCCTCAGCCCTAATCGTCAATCCTCAATCCTCGATACTCTATCCTCAACCTTCAATCCTCAATACTCAATCTTCAATCCTCAATCCTCAATTCTCAATCCTCAATCCTCAATCCTCAATCCTCAATCCTCAATCCTCAATCCTCAATCCTCAATCCTCAATCGTCAGTCTTCAATCCTCAATACTCAATCTTCAATCCTCAATCCTCAATCCTCAACCCTCAACCCTTATTCTTCAATCCTCAATACCCAATCCTCAATCTTCAATCCTCAATCGTCAATCCTCAATTCTCAATCCTCAATCCTCAGTCCTCAGTCCTCAAACCTCAATCCACAACCCTCAGCCCTCATCCTCAATCCTCAATCCTCAACCTTCAATCCTCAATCCTCAGTCCTCAATACTCGATCTTCAATCCTCAATCCTCAGTTCTCAAACCTCAATTCTGAATCCTCAATCCTGAATCCTCAATCTTCAATCCTCAATCCCCAATCCTCAATCTTCAATCCTCAATCCTCAATCCTCAGTCCTCAATCCTCAAACTTCAATCCTCAATACTCAATCTTCAATCCTCGAACCTCAATCCTCAATCCTCAATCTTCAAACCGCAACACTCAATCCTCAATCCTCAATCATCAATCCTCAATCCTCAATCCTCAATCCTCAATCGTCAATCTTCAATCCTCAATACTCAACCTTCAATCCTCAATCCTCAATCCTCAAGACCCAATCCTCATTCTTCAATCCTCAACACTCAATCCTCAATCTTGAATCCTCGATCCTCAATCCTCAATCCTCAATCCTCGATCCTCAATCTTCAGTCCTCAGTCCCAAATCCTCATTCTTCAATCCTCAATCCTCAACCCTCAACCTTCAATCCTCAGTACTCAACCTTCAATCCTCAATCCTCAATCCTCAATCCTCAATCCTCAATCTTCAATCATCAACATTCAATCTTCAATCCTCAATCCTCAATCCTCAAACCTCAATCCTCAACCCTCAATGTTCAATCCGCAATACCCAATCCTCAATCTTCAAACCTCAATCCTCAATCTTCAATCCTCAATCCTCAATCCTCAATCCTCAGTCCTCAAACCTCAATCCTGAACCCTCATTCCTGTGTCCTCAATCTTCAGCCCTCAGTCCCCAACAATCAGTTGTCAATCCTCAATCCTCAATAGAATATCGTCAACTCACAGCTTTCAATACTCAATACTCAACCTGCAATCTTCAAATCTCTATCCACAAGCATCAATTCTCGTCACTCAACCCCCAACGCTCAGTCCCCAATCCTCAATCTTCAATCCTCAATCCTCAACAGTCAGTCCCCAATCCTCAATCTTCAATCATCAATACTCAATCTTCAATCCTCAATCCTCAATCCTCGATCCCCAATCCTCAATCCTCAATCGTCAATCTCTAATCCTGAATACTCAATCTTCAATCCTCAACCCTCAATCCTCAATCCTGAATACTCATTCTTCAATCCTCAATACCCAATCCTCAATCTTCAATCCTCAATCCTCAATCCTGAATTCTCAATCCTCAATCCTCAGTCCTCAGTCCTCAAACCTCAATCATCAACCCTCAGCCCTCATCCTCAATCCTCAATCCTCAATCCTCAATCCTCAATCTTCAATCCTCAATACTCAATCTTCAATCCTCAATCCTCAGTCCTCAATCCTCAATCCTCAATCGTCAATCCTCAATCGACATTCTTCAATCCTCAATCCTCAGTTCTCAATCCTCAATCCCCAGTCCTTAGTCCTCAAACATCAATTCTCAATCCTCAGTCCTCAGTCCTCAAACCTCAATCCTCAAGCCTCAGCCCTCATCCTCAATCCTCAATCCACAATCCTCAATACTCAATCTTCAATCCACAATAGTCAATCTTCAATCCTCAATCCTCAGTCCTCAAACCTCAATTCCGAATCCTCAATCCTGAATCCTCAGTCTTCGGCCCTCAGTCCTCAACAATCAGTTGTCAATCCTCAATCCTCAATAGAATATCCTCAGTTCAGAGTTTTCAATACGCAATACTCAATCTGCAATCTTCAAATCTCTATCCACAAACATCAATTCTCGTCACTCAACCCTCAACACTCAGTCCCAAATCCGCAATCTTAAATCCTCAATCCTCAATCCTCAATCCTCAATCCTCAATCTTCAATCCTCAATACTCAATCTTCAATCCTCAATCCTCAATCCTCAATATTCATTCCTCAAACCTCAATCCTCAATCCTCAATCCTCATACTTCAATCCTCAATACCCAATCCCCAATCTTCAATCCTCAATCCACAATCCTCAATTCTCAATCCTCAATCCTCAGGCCTCAGTCCTCAATCCTCAATCCTCAATCCTCAGCCCTCATCCTCAATCCTCAATCCTCAATCCACAATCCTCAATCGTCAATCTTCAATCCTGAATACTCAATCTTCAATCCTCAATCCTCAATCCTCAATCCTCAATCCTCATTCCTCAATCCTCAATACCCAATACTCAATCTTCAATCCACAATCCTCAATCCTCTATCCTCAATCCTCAATCCTCAATTTTCAATCCTCATTCTTTAATCCTCAATACCCAATACTCAATCTTCAATCCTCAAACCTCAATCCTCAATTCTCAATCCTCAATCATAAGTCCTCAGTCCTCAAACGTCAATCCTCAACCCTCAGCCCTCATCGTCAATCCTCAATCCTCAATACTCAATCCTCAATCCTCAATCCTCAACCTTCAATCCTCAATCCTCAATCCTCAATACTCAATCTTCAATCCTCAAACCTCAGTCCTCAAACCTCAATTCTGGATCCTCAATCCTGAATACTCAATCCTCAACACTCAATGTTCAATCCGCAATACCCAATCCTCAATCTTCAATCCTCAATCCTCAACCCTCAATCATCATTCCTCAATCCTCAGCCCTCAAACATCAATCCTGAATCCTCAATCCTGAATCCTCAACCTTAAGCCCTCAGTCCTCAACAGTCAGTTGTCAATCCTCAATCCTCAATAGGATATCATCAATGAACAGCTTTCAATACTCAATACTCAACCTGCAATCTTCAAATATCTAACCACAAACATCAATTCTCATTACTCATACCTCAACACTAAGTCCCCAATCCTCAATCTTCAATCCTCTATCCTCAACACTCAGTCCCCAATCCTCAAGCTTCAATCCTCAATACTCAATCTTCAATCCTCAGTCCTCAATCCTCGATCCCCAATCCTCAATCCTCAATCGTCAACCTCTAATCCTGAATACTCAATCTTCAATCCTCAATCCTCAATCCTCAATCCTCAATCCTCATTCTTCAATCCTCAATACCCAATCCTCAATCTTCGATCCTCAATCCTCAATCCTGAATTCTGAATCCTCAATCCTCAGTCCTCAGTCGTCAAACCTCAATCCTCAACCCTCAGCCCTCATCCTCAATCCTCAATCCTCAATCCTCAATCCTCAATCTTCAATCCTCAATACTCAATCTTCAATCCTCAATCCTCAGTCCTCAAACCTCAAACCCGAATCCTCAATACTAAATCCTCATTCCTCAATACTCAGCCCTCAAACATCAATCCTGAATCCTCAATCCTGAATACTCAATCTTCAGCCCTCAGTCCTGAACAATCAGTTGTCAATCCTCAATCCTCAATAGGATATCATCAATTAACAGCTTTCAATACTCAATACTCAATCTGCAATCTCCAGATCTCTATCCACAAACATCAATTCTCATCACTCAACTCCCAACACTCAGTCCCAAATCCGTAATCTTCAATCTTCAATCCTCAATTCTCAATCCTCAATCCTCAATCTTCAATCCTCAATGCTCAATCCTCGATATTCATTCCTCAATACTCAATCCTCAATCCTCAATCCTCACTCTTCAATCCTCAATACCCAATCCTCAATCTTCAATCCTCAATCCTCAATCCTCAATTCTCAAATCTCAATCCTCAGGCCTCAATCTTCAATCCTCAATCCTCAACCCTCAATCCTCAATACTCAATCTCCAATCCTCAATACTCATTCTTCAATCCTCGATCCTCAATCCTCAATCCTCAATCCTCAATCCTCAATCCTCAATCTTCAATCCTCAATACTCAATCTGCAATCCTCAATCCCCAATCGTCAATCCTCAATCCTCATGCTACAATCCACAATACCGAATCCAAAATCTTCAATCCTCAATCCTCAACCCTCAATTCTCAACCCTGAATCCTCTATCCTGAATCCCCAACCTTCAGCTCTGTGTCCTCAACAATCAGTTGTCAATCCTCAATCCTCAATAGAATATACTCAATTCACAGGTTTGAATACTCAATACTCAATCTGCAATCTCCAGATCTCTATCCACAAACATCAATTCTCATCACTCAACCCTCAATACTCAGTCCCCAATCCTCAATCTTCAAACCTCAATGCTCAATCCACAATCCTCAATCATCAGTCCTCAATCCTCTATCCTGAATCCTCAATCGTCAATCTTCAATCCTCAATACCCAATCCTCAATCTTCAATCCTCAATCCTCAATCCTCAATTCTCAATTACCAATTCTCAATCCTCGATCATCAGACCTCAAACATCAATGCACAACCATCAGTCCTCGTCCTCAATCCACAAACCTCTATCCTCAATCCTCAATCTTCAATCATCAATATACAATCTTCAGTCCTCAATCCTCAATACTCAATCCTCAATGTTCAATCCGCGATACCCAATCCTCAATGTTCATTCCTCAATCCTCAATCCTCAATCCTCAATCGTCAATCCACAATACTCAATCCTCAATCCTCAATCCTCAAACCTCAGTCCCCAAACCTCAATCTTCAATCTTCAATCCTCAATACTCAATCTTCAATCCTCAATCCTCAATACTCAATCCTCAATCCTCAATCCTCTATCGTCAGTCTTCAATCCTCAATACTCAATCTTCAATCCTCAACACTCAATACTCAATCCTCAATCCTCATTCTTCAATCCTCAATACCCAATCCTCCATCTTCAATCCTCAATCCTCAATCCTCAATTCTCAATCCTCAATCCTCAGTCCTCAGTCCTCAAAGCTCAATCCTCAACGCTCAGCCCTCATCCTCAATCCTCAATCCTCAATCCACAATCCTCAATCTTCAATCCTCAATACTCAATCTTCGATCCTCAATCCTCAGACCTCAAACCTCAATTCTGAATCCTCAATCCTGAATCATCAATCTTCGGCCCTCAGTCCTCAACAATCAGTTGTCAATCCTCAATCCTCAATAGAATATCCTCAATTCACAGCTTTCAATACGCAATACTCAATCTTCAATCTTCAAACCTCTATCCACAAACATCAATTCTCATTACACAACCCTCAACACTCAGTCCTCAATGTTCAATCCTCAATCCTCAATCCTGAATCCTCAATCGTCAATCTTCAATCCTCAATACTCAATCTTCAATCCTCAATCCTCAATCCCCAATCCTCAATCCTCATTCTTCAATCCTCAATACCCAATCCTCAATCTTCAATCCTCAATCTTCAATCCTCGATTCTCAATCCTCAATCCTCAGTCCTCAGTCCTCAAACCTCAATCCTCAACCCTCAGCCCTAATCGTCAATCCTCAATCCTCGATACTCAATCCTCAACCTTCAATCCTCAATACTCAATATTCAATCCTCAATCCTCAATTCTCAATCCTCAATCCTCAATCCTCAATCCTCAATCCTCAATCCTCAATCCTCAATCCTCAATCCTCAATCGTCAGTCTTCAATCCTCAATACTCAATCTTCAATCCTCAATCCTCAATCCTCAACCCTCAACCCTTATTCTTCAATCCTCAATACCCAATCCTCAATCTTCAATCCTCAATCGTCAATCCTCAATTCTCAATCCTCAATCCTCAGTCCTCAGTCCTCAAACCTCAATCCACAACCCTCAGCCCTCATCCTCAATCCTCAATCCTCAACCTTCAATCCTCAATCCTCAGTCCTCAATACCCGATCTTCAATCCTCAATCCTCAGTTCTCAAACCTCAATTCTGAATCCTCAATCCTGAATCCTCAATCTTCAATCCTCAATCCCCAATCCTCAATCTTCAATCCTCAATCCTCAATCCTCAGTCCTCAATCCTCAAACTTCAATCCTCAATACTCAATCTTCAATCCTCGAACCTCAATCCTCAATCCTCAATCTTCAAACCGCAACACTCAATCCTCAATCCTCAATCATCAATCCTCAATCCTCAATCCTCAATCCTCAATCGTCAATCTTCAATCCTCAATACTCAACCTTCAATCCTCAATCCTCAATCCTCAAGACCCAATCCTCATTCTTCAATCCTCAACACTCAATCCTCAATCTTGAATCCTCGATCCTCAATCCTCAATCCTCAATCCTCGATCCTCAATCTTCAGTCCTCAGTCCCAAATCCTCATTCTTCAATCCTCAATCCTCAACCCTCAACCTTCAATCCTCAGTACTCAACCTTCAATCCTCAATCCTCAATGCTCAATCCTCAATCCTCAATCTTCAATCATCAACATTCAATCTTCAATCCTCAATCCTCAATCCTCAAACCTCAATCCTCAACCCTCAATGTTCAATCCGCAATACCCAATCCTCAATCTTCAAACCTCAATCCTCAATCTTCAATCCTCAATCCTCAATCCTCAATCCTCAGTCCTCAAACCTCAATCCTGAACCCTCATTCCTGTGTCCTCAATCTTCAGCCCTCAGTCCCCAACAATCAGTTGTCAATCCTCAATCCTCAATAGAATATCGTCAATTCACAGCTTTCAATACTCAATACTCAATCTGCAATCTTCAGATCTCTGTCCACAAACATCAATTCTCATCACTCAACCCTCAATACTCAGTCCCCAATCCTCAATCTTCAAACCGCAATGCTCAATCCTCAATCCTCAATCATAAGTCCTCAATCCTCAATCCTGAATCCTCAATCGTCAATGTTCAATCCTCAATACTCAATCTTCAATCCTCAATCCTCAATCCTCAAGCCCCGATCCTCATTCTTCAATCCTCAATACCCAATCCTCAATCTTCAATCCTCGATCCTCAATCCACAATCCTCAATCCTCAATCCTCGATCCTCAATCTTCAATCCTCAGTCCCAAATCCTCAATCTTCAATCCTCAATCCTCAACCCTCAATCTTCAATCCTCAATACACAATCTTCAATCCTCAATCCTCAATACTCAATCCTCAATCCTCATTCTTCAATCCTCAATGCCCAATCCTCAATCTTCAATCCTCAATCCTCAGTCCTCAAACCTCAATTCTGAATCCTCAATCCTGAATCCTCAATCTTCAATCCTCAATCCCCAATCCTCAATCTTCAATCCTCAATCCTCAATCCTCAACACTCAATGTTCAATCCGCAATACCCAATCCTCAATCTTCAATCCTCAATCGTCAACCCTCAATCATCATTCCTCAATCCTCAGCCCTCAAACATAAATCCTGAATCCTCAATCCTGAATCCTCAACCTTAAGCCCTCAGTCCTCAACAATCAGTTGTCAATCCTCAATCCTCAATAGGATATCATCAATGAACAGCTTTCAATACTCAATACTCAACCTGCAATCTTCAAATCTCTAACCACAAACATCAATTCTCATTACTCATACCTCAACACTAAGTCCCCAATCCTCAATCTTCAATCCTCTATCCTCAACACTCAGTCGCCCAATCCTCAATCTTCAATCCTCAATACTCAATCTTCAATCCTCAATCCTCAATCCTCGTTCCCCAGTACTCAATCCTCTATCGTCAATCTCTAATCCTGAATACTCAATCTTCAATCCTCAATCCTCAATCCTCAATCCTCAATCCTCAATCCTCATTCTTCAATCCTCAATACCCAATCCTCAATCTTCAATCCTCAATCCTCAATACTGAATTCTCAAACCTGAATCCTCAGTCCTCAGTCCTCAAACCTCAATCCTCAACCCTCAGCACTCATCCCCAATCCTCAATCCTCAATCCTCAATCCTCAATCTTCAATCCTCAATACTCAATCTTCAATCCTCAATCCTCAGTCCTCAAACCTCAATCCCGAATCCTCAATCCTGAATCCTCAATCTTCAGCCCTCAGTCCTCAACAATCAGTTGTCAATCCCCAATCCTCAATAGAATATCCTCAATTCACAGTTTTCAATACTCACTACTAAATCTGCAATCTTCAGATCTCTATCCGCAACCATCAATTCTCATCACTCAAACCTCAATACACAGTCCCCAATCCTCAATCTTCAAACCTCAATCCTCAATCCTCAATCCTCAATCCTCAATCTTCAATCCTCAATACACAATCTTCAATCCTCAATCCTCAACCCTCAATCCTCAATCCTCAATCCTCATTCTTCAATCCTCAATACACAGTCCACAATCTTCAATCCTCAATCCTCAATCCTCAATCCTCAATCTTCAATCCTCAATCCTCAATCCTCAACCTTCAATCCTCAATCCTCAGTCCTCAAACCTCAATCCTGAATCCTCAATCCTGAATCCTCAATCTTCGGCCCTCAGTCCTCAACAATCAGTTGTCAATCCTCAATCCTCAATAGAATATCCACAGTTCAGAGTTTTCAATACGCAATACTCCATCTGCAATCTTCAAATCTCTATCCACAAACATCAATTCTCATCACTCAAACCTCAACACTCAGTCCCCAATCCTCAATCCTCAATCCTCAATCCTCAATCCTCAATCCTCAATCCTCAATCCTCAATCCTCAAACCTCAATCCTCAGTCCCCAAACCTCAATCTTCAATCTTCAATCCTCAATACTCAATCTTCAATCCTCAATCCTCAATACTCAATCCTCAATCCTCAATCCTCAATCGTCAGTCTTCAATCCTCAATACTCAATCTTCAATCCTCAACACTCAATCCTCAATCCTCAATCCTCATTCTTCAATCCTCAATACCCAATCCTCAATCTTCAATCCTCAATCCTCAATCCTCAATCCTCAGTCCTCAGTCCTCAAACCTCAATCCTCAACCCTCAGCCCTCATCCTCAATCCTCAAGCCTCAATCCACAATCCTCAATCTTCAATCCTCAATACTCAATCTTCGATCCTCAATCCTCAGTCCTCAAACCTCAATTCTGAATCCTCAATCCTGAATCATCGATCTTCGGCCCTCAGTCCTCAACAATCAGTTGTCAATCCTCAATCCTCAATAGAATATCCTCAGCTCACAGATTTCAATACGCAATACTCAATCTTCAATCATCAAGCCTCTATCCACAAACATCAATTCTCATCACACAACCCTCAACACTCAGTCCTCAATGTTCAATCCTCAATCCTCAATCCTGAATCCTCAATCGTCAATCTTCAATCCTCAATACTCAATCTTCAATACTCTATCCTCAATCCCCAATCCTCAATCCTCATTCTTCAATCCTCAGCCCTCAAACATCAATCCTGAATCCTCAATCCTGAATCCTCAGCCTTCAGCCCTCAGTCCTCAACAATCAGTTGTCAATCCTCAATCCTCAATAGGATATCATCAATTAACAGCTTTCAATACTGAATACTCAAGCTGCAATCTTCAAATCTCTATCCACAAACATCAATTCTCATCACTCAACCCTCAACACTCAGTCCCCAATCCTCAACCTTCAATCCTCTATCCTCAACACTCAGTCCCCAATCCTCAAGCTTCAATCCTCAATACTCAATCTTCAATCCTCAGTCCTCAATCCTCGATCCCCAATCCTCAATCCTCAATCGTCAACCTCTAATCCTGAATACTCAATCTTCAATCCTCAATCCTCATTCCTCAATCCTCAATCCTCATTCTTCAATCCTCAATACCCAATCCTCAATCTTCGATCCTCAATCCTCAATCCTGAATTCTGAATCCTCAATCCTCAGTCCTCAGTCGTCAAACCTCAATCCTCAACCCTCAGCCCTCATCCTCAATCCTCAATCCTCAATCCTCAATCCTCAATCTTCAATCCTCAATACTCAATCTTCAATCCTCAATCCTCAGTCCTCAAACCTCAACCCCGAATCCTCAATACTAAATCCTCATTCCTCAATACTCAGCCCTCAAACATCAATCCTGAATCCTCAATCCTGAGTACTCAATCTTCAGCCCTCAGTCCTGAACAATCAGTTGTCAATCCTCAATCCTCAATAGGATATCATCAATTAACAGCTTTCAATACTCAATACTCAATCTGCAATCTCCAGATCTCTATCCACAAACATCAATTCTCATCACTCAACTCCCAACACTCAGTCCCAAATCCGTAATCTTCAATCTTCAATCCTCAATTCTCAATCCTCAATCCTCAATCTTCAATCCTCAATACTCAATCTTCAATCCTCAATCCTCAATCCTCGATATTCATTCCTCAATACTCAATCCTCAATCCTCAATTCTCATTCTTCAATCCTCAATGCCCAATCCTCAATCTTCGATCCTCAATCCTCAATCCTGAATTCTCAAACCTCAATCCTCAGTCCTCAGTCCTCAAACCTCAATCCTCAACCCTCAGCCCTCATCCTCAATCCTCAATCCTCAATCCTCAATCCTCAATCTTCAATCCTCAATACTCAATCTTCAATCATCAATCTTCAATCCTCAATACTCAATCTTCAATCCTCAATCCTCAATACTCAATCCTCAATTCTCAATCCTCAATCGTCAGTCTTCAATCCTCAATACTCTATCTTCAATCCTCAATCCTCAATCCTCAATCCTCAATCCTCAATCTTCAATCCTCAATACCCAATCCCCAATCTTCAGTCCTCAATCCTCAATCCTTAACTATCAATCCTCGATCCACAGACCTCGGTGCTCAAACCTCAATCCTCAAGCCTCAGCCCTCATCCTCAATCCTCAATCTTCAATCCTCAATCCTCAATCTTCAATCCTCAATGCTCAATCCTCGATATTCATTCCTCAATACTCAATCCTCAATCCTCAATCCTCACTCTTCAATCCTCAATACCCAATCCTCAATCTTCAATCCTCAATCCTCAATCCTCAATTCTCAAATCTCAATCCTCAGGCCTCAATCTTCAATCCTCAATCCTCAACCCTCAATCCTCAATACTCAATCTCCAATCCTCAATACTCATTCTTCAATCCTCGATCCTCAATCCTCAATCCTCAATCCTCAATCCTCAATCCTCAATCTTCAATCCTCAATACTCAATCTGCAATCCTCAATCCCCAATCGTCAATCCTCAATCCTCATGCTACAATCCACAATACCGAATCCAAAATCTTCAATCCTCAATCCTCAACCCTCAATTCTCAACCCTGAATCCTCTATCCTGAATCCCCAACCTTCAGCTCTGTGTCCTCAACAATCAGTTGTCAATCCTCAATCCTCAATAGAATATACTCAATTCACAGGTTTCAATACTCAATACTCAATCTGCAATCTCCAGATCTCTATCCACAAACATCAATTCTCATCACTCAACCCTCAATACTCAGTCCCCAATCCTCAATCTTCAAACCTCAATGCTCAATCCACAATCCTCAATCATCAGTCCTCAATCCTCTATCCTGAATCCTCAATCGTCAATCTTCAATCCTCAATACCCAATCCTCAATCTTCAATCCTCAATCCTCAATCCTCAATTCTCAATTCCCAATTCTCAATCCTCGATCATCAGACCTCAAACATCAATGCACAACCCTCAGTCCTCGTCCTCAATCCACAAACCTCTATCCTCAATCCTCAATCTTCAATCATCAATATACAATCTTCAGTCCTCAAGCCTCAATACTCAATCCTCAATGTTCAATCCGCGATACCCAATCCTCAATGTTCATTCCTCAATCCTCAATCCTCAATCCTCAATCGTCAATCCACAATACTCAATCCTCAATCCTCAATCCTCAAACCTCAGTCCCCAAACCTCAATCTTCAATCTTCAATCCTCAATACTCAATCTTCAATCCTCAATCCTCAATACTCAATCCTCAATCCTCAATCCTCTATCGTCAGTCTTCAATCCTCAATACTCAATCGTCAATCCTCAACACTCAATACTCAATCCTCAATCCTCATTCTTCAATCCTCAATACCCAATCCTCCATCTTCAATCCTCAATCCTCAATCCTCAATTCTCAATCCTCAATCCTCAGTCCTCAGTCCTCAAAGCTCAATCCTCAACGCTCAGCCCTCATCCTCAATCCTCAATCCTCAATCCACAATCCTCAATCTTCAATCCTCAATACTCAATCTTCGATCCTCAATCCTCAGACCTCAAACCTCAATTCTGAATCCTCAATCCTGAATCATCAATCTTCGGCCCTCAGTCCTCAACAATCAGTTGTCAATCCTCAATCCTCAATAGAATATCCTCAATTCACAGCTTTCAATACGCAATACTCAATCTTCAATCTTCAAACCTCTATCCACAAACATCAATTCTCATCACACAACCCTCAACACTCAGTCCTCAATGTTCAATCCTCAATCCTCAATCCTGAATCCTCAATCGTCAATCTTCAATCCTCAATACTCAATCTTCAATCCTCAATCCTCAATCCCCAATCCTCAATCCTCATTCTTCAATCCTCAATACCCAATCCTCAATCTTCAATCCTCAATCTTCAATCCTCGATTCTCAATCCTCAATCCTCAGTCCTCAGTCCTCAAACCTCAATCCTCAACCCTCAGCCCTAATCGTCAATCCTCAATCCTCGATACTCAATCCTCAACCTTCAATCCTCAATACTCAATCTTCAATCCTCAATCCTCAATTCTCAATCCTCAATCCTCAATCCTCAATCCTCAATCCTCAATCCTCAATCCTCAATCCTCAATCCTCAATCGTCAGTCTTCAATCCTCAATACTCAATCTTCAATCCTCAATCCTCAATCCTCAACCCTCAACCCTTATTCTTCAATCCTCAATACCCAATCCTCAATCTTCAATCCTCAATCGTCAATCCTCAATTCTCAATCCTCAATCCTCAGTCCTCAGTCCTCAAACCTCAATCCACAACCCTCAGCCCTCATCCTCAATCCTCAATCCTCAACCTTCAATCCTCAATCCTCAGTCCTCAATACTCGATCTTCAATCCTCAATCCTCAGTTCTCAAACCTCAATTCTGAATCCTCAATCCTGAATCCTCAATCTTCAATCCTCAATCCCCAATCCTCAATCTTCAATCCTCAATCCTCAATCCTCAGTCCTCAATCCTCAAACTTCAATCCTCAATACTCAATCTTCAATCCTCGAACCTCAATCCTCAATCCTCAATCTTCAAACCGCAACACTCAATCCTCAATCCTCAATCATCAATCCTCAATCCTCAATCCTCAATCCTCAATCGTCAACCTTCAATCCTCAATACTCAACCTTCAATCCTCAATCCTCAATCCTCAAGACCCAATCCTCATTCTTCAATCCTCAACACTCAATCCTCAATCTTGAATCCTCGATCCTCAATCCTCAATCCTCAATCCTCGATCCTCAATCTTCAGTCCTCAGTCCCAAATCCTCATTCTTCAATCCTCAATCCTCAACCCTCAACCTTCAATCCTCAGTACTCAACCTTCAATCCTCAATCCTCAATCCTCAATCCTCAATCCTCAATCTTCAATCATCAACATTCAATCTTCAATCCTCAATCCTCAATCCTCAAACCTCAATCCTCAACCCTCAATGTTCAATCCGCAATACCCAATCCTCAATCTTCAAACCTCAATCCTCAATCTTCAATCCTCAATCCTCAATCCTCAATCCTCAGTCCTCAAACCTTAATCCTGAACCCTCATTCCTGTGTCCTCAATCTTCAGCCCTCAGTCCCCAACAATCAGTTGTCAATCCTCAATCCTCAATAGAATATCGTCAATTCACAGCTTTCAATACTCAATACTCAATCTGCAATCTTCAGATCTCTGTCCACAAACATCAATTCTCATCACACAACCCTCAATACTCAGTCCCCAATCCTCAATCTTCAAACCGCAATGCTCAATCCTCAATCCTCAATCATAAGTCCTCAATCCTCAATCCTGAATCCTCAATCGTCAATGATCAATCCTCAATACTCAATCTTCAATCCTCAATCCTCAATCCTCAAGCCCCGATCCTCATTCTTCAATCCTCAATACCCAATCCTCAATCTTCAATCCTCGATCCTCAATCCACAATCCTCAATCCTCAATCCTCGATCCTCAATCTTCAATCCTCAGTCCCAAATCCTCAATCTTCAATCCTCAATCCTCAACCCTCAATCTTCAATCCTCAATACACAATCTTCAATCCTCAATCCTCAATACTCAATCCTCAATCCTCATTCTTCAATCCTCAATGCCCAATCCTCAATCTTCAATCCTCAATCCTCAGTCCTCAAACCTCAATTCTGAATCCTCAATCCTGAATCCTCAATCTTCAATCCTCAATCCCCAATCCTCAATCTTCAATCCTCAATCCTCAATCCTCAACACTCAATGTTCAATCCGCAATACCCAATCCTCAATCTTCAATCCTCAATCGTCAACCCTCAATCATCATTCCTCAATCCTCAGCCCTCAAACATAAATCCTGAATCCTCAATCCTGAATCCTCAACCTTAAGCCCTCAGTCCTCAACAATCAGTTGTCAATCCTCAATCCTCAATAGGATATCATCAATGAACAGCTTTCAATACTCAATACTCAACCTGCAATCTTCAAATCTCTAACCACAAACATCAATTCTCATTACTCATACCTCAACACTAAGTCCCCAATCCTCAATCTTCAATCCTCTATCCTCAACACTCAGTCCCCAATCCTCAATCTTCAATCCTCAATACTCAATCTTCAATCCTCAATCCTCAATCCTCGTTCCCCAGTACTCAATCCTCAATCGTCAATCTCTAATCCTGAATACTCAATCTTCAATCCTCAATCCTCAATCCTCAATCCTCAATCCTCATTCTTCAATCCTCAATACCCAATCCTCAATCTTCAATCCTCAATCCTCAATACTGAATTCTCAAACCTGAATCCTCAGTCCTCAGTCCTCAAACCTCAATCCTCAACCCTCAGCACTCATCCCCAATCCTCAATCCTCAATCCTCAATCCTCAATCTTCAATCCTCAATACTCAATCTTCAATCCTCAATCCTCAGTCCTCAAACCTCAACCCCGAATCCTCAATACTAAATCCTCATTCCTCAATACTCAGCCCTCAAACATCAATCCTGAATCCTCAATCCTGAATACTCAATCTTCAGCCCTCAGTCCTGAACAATCAGTTGTCAATCCTCAATCCTCAATAGGATATCATCAATTAACAGCTTTCAATACTCAATACTCAATCTGCAATCTCCAGATCTCTATCCACAAACATCAATTCTCATCACTCAACTCCCAACACTCAGTCCCAAATCCGTAATCTTCAATCTTCAATCCTCAATTCTCAATCCTCAATCCTCAATCTTCAATCCTCAATACTCAATCTTCAATCCTCAATCCTCAATCCTCGATATTCATTCCTCAATACTCAATCCTCAATCCTCAATTCTCATTCTTCAATCCTCAATGCCCAATCCTCACTCTTCGATCCTCAATCCTCAATCCTGAATTCTCAAACCTCAATCCTCAGTCCTCAGTCCTCAAACCTCAATCCTCAACCCTCAGCCCTCATCCTCAATCCTCAATCCTCAATCCTCAATCCTCAATCTTCAATCCTCAATACTCAATCTTCAATCATCAATCTTCAATCCTCAATACTCAATCTTCAATCCTCAATCCTCAATACTCAATCCTCAATTCTCAATCCTCAATCGTCAGTCTTCAATCCTCAATACTCTATCTTCAATCCTCAATCCTCAATCCTCAATCCTCAATCCTCAATCTTCAATCCTCAATACCCAATCCCCAATCTTCAGTCCTCAATCCTCAATCCTTAACTATCAATCCTCGATCCACAGTCCTCGGTGCTCAAACCTCAATCCTCAAGCCTCAGCCCTCATCCTCAATCCTCAATCTTCAATCCTCAATCCTCAATCTTCAATCCTCAATGCTCAATCCTCGATATTCATTCCTCAATACTCAATCCTCAATCCTCAATCCTCACTCTTCAATCCTCAATACCCAATCCTCAATCTTCAATCCTCAATCCTCAATCCTCAATTCTCAAATCTCAATCCTCAGGCCTCAATCTTCAATCCTCAATCCTCAACCCTCAATCCTCAATACTCAATCTCCAATCCTCAATACTCATTCTTCAATCCTCGATCCTCAATCCTCAATCCTCAATCCTCAATCCTCAATCCTCAATCTTCAATCCTCAATACTCAATCTGCAATCCTCAATCCCCAATCGTCAATCCTCAATCCTCATGCTACAATCCACAATACCGAATCCAAAATCTTCAATCCTCAATCCTCAACCCTCAATTCTCAACCCTGAATCCTCTATCCTGAATCCCCAACCTTCAGCTCTGTGTCCTCAACAATCAGTTGTCAATCCTCAATCCTCAATAGAATATACTCAATTCACAGGTTTCAATACTCAATACTCAATCTGCAATCTCCAGATCTCTATCCACAAACATCAATTCTCATCACTCAACCCTCAATACTCAGTCCCCAATCCTCAATCTTCAAACCTCAATGCTCAATCCACAATCCTCAATCATCAGTCCTCAATCCTCTATCCTGAATCCTCAATCGTCAATCTTCAATCCTCAATACCCAATCCTCAATCTTCAATCCTCAATCCTCAATCCTCAATTCTCAATTCCCAATTCTCAATCCTCGATCATCAGACCTCAAACATCAATGCACAACCCTCAGTCCTCGTCCTCAATCCACAAACCTCTATCCTCAATCCTCAATCTTCAATCATCAATATACAATCTTCAGTCCTCAAGCCTCAATACTCAATCCGCAATGTTCAATCCGCGATACCCAATCCTCAATGTTCATTCCTCAATCCTCAATCCTCAATCCTCAATCGTCAATCCACAATACTCAATCCTCAATCCTCAATCCTCAAACCTCAGTCCCCAAACCTCAATCTTCAATCTTCAATCCTCAATACTCAATCTTCAATCCTCAATCCTCAATACTCAATCCTCAATCCTCAATCCTCTATCGTCAGTCTTCAATCCTCAATACTCAATCTTCAATCCTCAACACTCAATACTCAATCCTCAATCCTCATTCTTCAATCCTCAATACCCAATCCTCCATCTTCAATCCTCAATCCTCAATCCTCAGTCCTCAGTCCTCAAAGCTCAATCCTCAACGCTCAGCCCTCATCCTCAATCCTCAATCCTCAATCCACAATCCTCAATCTTCAATCCTCAATACTCAATCTTCGATCCTCAATCCTCAGACCTCAAACCTCAATTCTGAATCCTCAATCCTGAATCATCAATCTTCGGCCCTCAGTCCTCAACAATCAGTTGTCAATCCTCAATCCTCAATAGAATATCCTCAATTCACAGCTTTCAATACGCAATACTCAATCTTCAATCTTCAAACCTCTATCCACAAACATCAATTCTCATCACACAACCCTCAACACTCAGTCCTCAATGTTCAATCCTCAATCCTCAATCCTGAATCCTCAATCGTCAATCTTCAATCCTCAATACTCAATCTTCAATCCTCAATCCTCAATCCCCAATCCTCAATCCTCATTCTTCAATCCTCAATACCCAATCCTCAATCTTCAATCCTCAATCTTCAATCCTCGATTCTCAATCCTCAATCCTCAGTCCTCAGTCCTCAAACCTCAATCCTCAACCCTCAGCCCTAATCGTCAATCCTCAATCCTCGATACTCTATCCTCAACCTTCAATCCTCAATACTCAATCTTCAATCCTCAATCCTCAATTCTCAATCCTCAATCCTCAATCCTCAATCCTCAATCCTCAATCCTCAATCCTCAATCCTCAATCCTCAATCGTCAGTCTTCAATCCTCAATACTCAATCTTCAATCCTCAATCCTCAATCCTCAACCCTCAACCCTTATTCTTCAATCCTCAATACCCAATCCTCAATCTTCAATCCTCAATCGTCAATCCTCAATTCTCAATCCTCAATCCTCAGTCCTCAGTCCTCAAACCTCAATCCACAACCCTCAGCCCTCATCCTCAATCCTCAATCCTCAACCTTCAATCCTCAATCCTCAGTCCTCAATACTCGATCTTCAATCCTCAATCCTCAGTTCTCAAACCTCAATTCTGAATCCTCAATCCTGAATCCTCAATCTTCAATCCTCAATCCCCAATCCTCAATCTTCAATCCTCAATCCTCAATCCTCAGTCCTCAATCCTCAAACTTCAATCCTCAATACTCAATCTTCAATCCTCGAACCTCAATCCTCAATCCTCAATCTTCAAACCGCAACACTCAATCCTCAATCCTCAATCATCAATCCTCAATCCTCAATCCTCAATCCTCAATCGTCAATCTTCAATCCTCAATACTCAACCTTCAATCCTCAATCCTCAATCCTCAAGACCCAATCCTCATTCTTCAATCCTCAACACTCAATCCTCAATCTTGAATCCTCGATCCTCAATCCTCAATCCTCAATCCTCGATCCTCAATCTTCAGTCCTCAGTCCCAAATCCTCATTCTTCAATCCTCAATCCTCAACCCTCAACCTTCAATCCTCAGTACTCAACCTTCAATCCTCAATCCTCAATCCTCAATCCTCAATCCTCAATCTTCAATCATCAACATTCAATCTTCAATCCTCAATCCTCAATCCTCAAACCTCAATCCTCAACCCTCAATGTTCAATCCGCAATACCCAATCCTCAATCTTCAAACCTCAATCCTCAATCTTCAATCCTCAATCCTCAATCCTCAATCCTCAGTCCTCAAACCTCAATCCTGAACCCTCATTCCTGTGTCCTCAATCTTCAGCCCTCAGTCCCCAACAATCAGTTGTCAATCCTCAATCCTCAATAGAATATCGTCAACTCACAGCTTTCAATACTCAATACTCAACCTGCAATCTTCAAATCTCTATCCACAAGCATCAATTCTCGTCACTCAACCCCCAACGCTCAGTCCCCAATCCTCAATCTTCAATCCTCAATCCTCAACAGTCAGTCCCCAATCCTCAATCTTCAATCATCAATACTCAATCTTCAATCCTCAATCCTCAATCCTCGATCCCCAATCCTCAATCCTCAATCGTCAATCTCTAATCCTGAATACTCAATCTTCAATCCTCAACCCTCAATCCTCAATCCTGAATACTCATTCTTCAATCCTCAATACCCAATCCTCAATCTTCAATCCTCAATCCTCAATCCTGAATTCTCAATCCTCAATCCTCAGTCCTCAGTCCTCAAACCTCAATCATCAACCCTCAGCCCTCATCCTCAATCCTCAATCCTCAATCCTCAATCCTCAATCTTCAATCCTCAATACTCAATCTTCAATCCTCAATCCTCAGTCCTCAATCCTCAATCCTCAATCGTCAATCCTCAATCGACATTCTTCAATCCTCAATCCTCAGTTCTCAATCCTCAATCCCCAGTCCTTAGTCCTCAAACATCAATTCTCAATCCTCAGTCCTCAGTCCTCAAACCTCAATCCTCAAGCCTCAGCCCTCATCCTCAATCCTCAATCCACAATCCTCAATACTCAATCTTCAATCCACAATAGTCAATCTTCAATCCTCAATCCTCAGTCCTCAAACCTCAATTCCGAATCCTCAATCCTGAATCCTCAGTCTTCGGCCCTCAGTCCTCAACAATCAGTTGTCAATCCTCAATCCTCAATAGAATATCCTCAGTTCAGAGTTTTCAATACGCAATACTCAATCTGCAATCTTCAAATCTCTATCCACAAACATCAATTCTCGTCACTCAACCCTCAACACTCAGTCCCAAATCCGCAATCTTAAATCCTCAATCCTCAATCCTCAATCCTCAATCCTCAATCTTCAATCCTCAATACTCAATCTTCAATCCTCAATCCTCAATCCTCAATATTCATTCCTCAAACCTCAATCCTCAATCCTCAATCCTCATACTTCAATCCTCAATACCCAATCCCCAATCTTCAATCCTCAATCCACAATCCTCAATTCTCAATCCTCAATCCTCAGGCCTCAGTCCTCAATCCTCAATCCTCAATCCTCAGCCCTCATCCTCAATCCTCAATCCTCAATCCACAATCCTCAATCGTCAATCTTCAATCCTGAATACTCAATCTTCAATCCTCAATCCTCAATCCTCAATCCTCAATCCTCATTCCTCAATCCTCAATACCCAATACTCAATCTTCAATCCACAATCCTCAATCCTCTATCCTCAATCCTCAATCCTCAATTTTCAATCCTCATTCTTTAATCCTCAATACCCAATACTCAATCTTCAATCCTCAAACCTCAATCCTCAATTCTCAATCCTCAATCATAAGTCCTCAGTCCTCAAACGTCAATCCTCAACCCTCAGCCCTCATCGTCAATCCTCAATCCTCAATACTCAATCCTCAATCCTCAATCCTCAACCTTCAATCCTCAATCCTCAATCCTCAATACTCAATCTTCAATCCTCAAACCTCAGTCCTCAAACCTCAATTCTGGATCCTCAATCCTGAATACTCAATCCTCAACACTCAATGTTCAATCCGCAATACCCAATCCTCAATCTTCAATCCTCAATCCTCAACCCTCAATCATCATTCCTCAATCCTCAGCCCTCAAACATCAATCCTGAATCCTCAATCCTGAATCCTCAACCTTAAGCCCTCAGTCCTCAACAGTCAGTTGTCAATCCTCAATCCTCAATAGGATATCATCAATGAACAGCTTTCAATACTCAATACTCAACCTGCAATCTTCAAATATCTAACCACAAACATCAATTCTCATTACTCATACCTCAACACTAAGTCCCCAATCCTCAATCTTCAATCCTCTATCCTCAACACTCAGTCCCCAATCCTCAAGCTTCAATCCTCAATACTCAATCTTCAATCCTCAGTCCTCAATCCTCGTTCCCCAATACTCAATCCTCAATCGTCAATCTCTAATCCTGAATACTCAATCTTCAATCCTCAATCCTCAATCCTCAATCCTCAATCCTCATTCTTCAATCCTCAATACCCAATCCTCAATCTTCAATCCTCAATCCTCAATCCTGAATTCTGAATCCTCAATCCTCAGTCCTCAGTCGTCAAACCTCAATCCTCAACCCTCAGCACTCATCCCCAATCCTCAATCCTCAATCCTCAATCCTCAATCTTCAATCCTCAATACTCAATCTTCAATCCTCAATCCTCAGTCCTCAAACCTCAATCCCGAATCCTCAATCCTGAATCCTCAATCTTCAGCCATCAGTCCTCAACAATCAGTTGTCAATCCCCAATCCTCAATAGAATATCCTCAATTCACAGTTTTCAAAACTCACTACTAAATCTGCAATCTTCAGATCTCTATCCGCAACCATCAATTCTCATCACTCAACCCTCAATACTCAGTCCCCAATCCTCAATCTTCAAACCTCAATCCTCAATCCTCAATCCTCAATCCTCAATCTTCAATCCTCAATACTCAATCTTCAATCCTCAATCCTCAATCCTCAATCCTCAATCCTCAATCCTCATTCTTCAATCCTCAATACCCAGTCCACAATATTCAATCCTCAATCCTCAATCCTCAATCCTCAATCTTCAAATCTCAATCCTCAATCCTCAATCTTCAATCCTCAATCCTCAATCCTCAAACCTCAATCCTGAATCCTCAATCCTGAATCCTCAATCTTCGGCCCTCAGTCCTCAACAATCAGTTGTCAATCCTCAATCCTCAATAGAATATCCACAGTTCAGAGTTTTCAATACGCAGAACTCCATCTGCAATCTTCAAATCTCTATCCACAAACATCAATTCTCATCACTCAAACCTCAACACTCAGTCCCCAATCCTCAATCTTCAATCCTCAATCCTCAATCCTCAATCCTCAATCCCCAATCCTCAATCTTCAATCCTCAATACTCAATCTTCAATCCTCAATCCTCAATCCTCAACCCTCAATCCTCATTCTTCAATCCTCAATACCCAATCCTCAATCTTCAATCCTCAATCCTCAATCCTCAATCCTCAATCCTCAATCCTCAGTCCTCAGTCCTCAGACCTCAATCCTCAACCCTCAGCCCTCATCGTCAATCCTCAGTCCTCAATACTCAATTCTCAACCTTCAATCCTCAATACTCAATCTTCAATCCTCAATTCTCAATTCTCAATCCTCAATCCTGAATCCTCAATCCTCAATCCTCAATCCTCTATCCTCAATCGTCAGTCTTCAATCCTCAATACTCAATCTTCAATCCTCAATCCTCAATCCTCAACCCTCAATCCTCATTCTTCAATCCTCAATACCCAATCTTCAATCTTCAATCCTCAATCCTCAATCCTCAATTCTCAATCCTCAATCCTCAGTCCTCAGTCCTCAAACCTCAATCCTCAACCCTCAGCCCTCATCCTCAATCCTCAATCCTCAACCTTCAATCCTCAATCCTCAATCCTCAATACTCAATCTTCAATCCTCAATCCTCAGTACTCAAACCTCAATTCTGAATCCTCAATCCTGAATCCTCAATCAACAATCCTCAATCCCCAAACCTCAATCTTCAATCCTCAATCCTCAATCCTCAGTCCTCAATCCTCAATCTTCAATCCTCAATACTCAATCTTCAATCCTCAATCCTCAATCCTCAATCCTCAATCCTCAATCCTCATTCTTCAATCCTCAATACCCAGTCCACAATATTCAATCCTCAATCCTCAATCCTCAATCCTCAATCTTCAAATCTCAATCCTCAATCCTCAATCTTCAATCCTCAATCCTCAATCCTCAAACCTCAATCCTGAATCCTCAATCCTGAATCCTCAATCTTCGGCCCTCAGTCCTCAACAATCAGTTGTCAATCCTCAATCCTCAATAGAATATCCACAGTTCAGAGTTTTCAATACGCAGAACTCCATCTGCAATCTTCAAATCTCTATCCACAAACATCAATTCTCATCACTCAAACCTCAACACTCAGTCCCCAATCCTCAATCTTCAATCCTCAATCCTCAATCCTCAATCCTCAATCCCCAATCCTCAATCTTCAATCCTCAATACTCAATCTTCAATCCTCAATCCTCAATCCTCAACCCTCAATCCTCATTCTTCAATCCTCAATACCCAATCCTCAATCTTCAATCCTCAATCCTCAATCCTCAATCCTCAATCCTCAATCCTCAGTCCTCAGTCCTCAGACCTCAATCCTCAACCCTCAGCCCTCATCGTCAATCCTCAGTCCTCAATACTCAATCCTCAACCTTCAATCCTCAATACTCAATCTTCAATCCTCAATTCTCAATTCTCAATCCTCAATCCTGAATCCTCAATCCTCAATCCTCAATCCTCTATCCTCAATCGTCAGTCTTCAATCCTCAATACTCAATCTTCAATCCTCAATCCTCAATCCTCAACCCTCAATCCTCATTCTTCAATCCTCAATACCCAATCTTCAATCTTCAATCCTCAATCCTCAATCCTCAATTCTCAATCCTCAATCCTCAGTCCTCAGTCCTCAAACGTCAATCCTCAACCCTCAGCCCTCATCCTCAATCCTCAATCCTCAACCTTCAATCCTCAATCCTCAATCCTCAATACTCAATCTTCAATCCTCAATCCTCAGTACTCAAACCTCAATTCTGAATCCTCAATCCTGAATCCTCAATCAACAATCCTCAATCCCCAAACCTCAATCTTCAATCCTCAATCCTCAATCCTCAGTCCTCAATCCTCAAACTTCAATCCTCAATACTCAATCTTCAATCCTCGATCCTCAATCCTGAATCCTCAATCTTCAAACCGCAACACTCAATCCTCAATCCTCAATCATCAATCCTCAATCCTCAATCCTCAATCCTCAATCGTCAGCCTTCAATCCTCAATCCTCAACCCTCAACCTTCAATCCTCAATACTCAATCTTCAATCCTCAAATCTCAATCCTCAATCCTCAATCCTCAATCTTCAATCATCAATATCCAATCTTCAATCCTCAATCCTCAATCCTCAAACCTCAATCCTCAACCCTCAATGTTCAATCCGCAATACCCAATCCTCAATCTTCAATCCTCAATCCTCAATCCTCAATCCTCAATCCTCATTCCTCAATCCTCAGCCCTCAAACATCAATCCTGAATCCTCAATCCTGAATCCTCAACCTTCAGCCCTCAGTCCTCAACAATCAGTTGTCAATCCTCAATCCTCAATAGGATATCATCAATTAACAGCTTTCAATACTCAATACTCAAGCTGCAATCTTCAAATCTCTATCCACATACATCAATTCTCATCACTCAACCCTCAACACTCAGTCCCCAATCCTCAACCTTCAATCCTCTATCCTCAACACTCAGTCCCCAATCCTCAAGCTTCAATCCTCAATACTCAATCTTCAATCCTCAGTCCTCAATCCTCGTTCCCCAATACTCAATCCTCAATCGTCAATCTCTAATCCTGAATACTCAATCTTCAATCCTCAATCCTCAATCCTCAATCCTCAATCCTCATTCTTCAATCCTCAATACCCAATCCTCAATCTTCGATCCTCAATCCTCAATCCTGAATTCTGAATCCTCAATCCTCAGTCCTCAGTCGTCAAACCTCAATCCTCAACCCTCAGCCCTCATCCTCAATCCTCAATCCTCAATCCTCAATCCTCAATCTTCAATCCTCAATACTCAATCTTCAATCCTCAATCCTCAGTCCTCAAACCTCAACCCCGAATCCTCAATACTAAATCCTCATTCCTCAATACTCAGCCCTCAAACATCAATCCTGAATCCTCAATCCTGAATACTCAATCTTCAGCCCTCAGTCCTGAACAATCAGTTGTCAATCCTCAATCCTCAATAGGATATCATCAATTAACAGCTTTCAATACTCAATACTCAATCTGCAATCTCCAGATCTCTATCCACAAACATCAATTCTCATCTCTCAACTCCCAACACTCAGTCCCAAATCCGTAATCTTCAATCTTCAATCCTCAATTCTCAATCCTCAATCCTCAATCTTCAATCCTCAATACTCAATCTTCAATCCTCAATCCTCAATCCTCGATATTCATTCCTCAATACTCAATCCTCAATCCTCAATCCTCATTCTTCAATCCTCAATGCCCAATCCTCAATCTTCGATCCTCAATCATCAATCCTGAATTCTCAATCCTCAATCCTCAGTCCTCAGTCCTCAAACCTCAATCCTCAACCCTCAGCCCTCATCCTCAATACTCAATCCTCAATCCTCAATCCTCAATCTTCAATCCTCAATCCTTAATCCTCGATATTCATTCCTCAATACTCAATCCTCAATCCTCAATCCTCACTCTTCAATCCTCAATACCCAATCCTCAATCTTCAATCCTCAATCCTCAATCCTGAATTCTCAATCCTCAATCCTCAGTCCTCAGTCCTCAAACCTCAATCCTCAACCCTCAGCCCTCATCCTCAATACTCAATCCTCAATCCTCAATCCTCAATCTTCAATCCTCAATCCTCAATCCTCGATATTCATTCCTCAATACTCAATCCTCAATCCTCAATCCTCACTCTTCAATCCTCAATACCCAATCCTCAATCTTCAATCCTCAATCCTCAATCCTCAATTCTCAAACCTCAATCCTCAGGCCTCAATCTTCAATCCTCAATCCTCAACCCTCAATCCTCAATACTCAATCTCCAATCCTCAATACTCATTCTTCAATCCTCGATCCTCAATCCTCAATCCTCAATCCTCAATCCTCAATCCTCAATCTTCAATCCTCAATACTCAATCTGCAATCCTCAATCCCCAATCGTCAATCCTCAATCCTCATTCTACAATCCTCAATACCGAATCCAAAATCTTCAATCCTCAATCCTCAACCCTCAATTCTCAACCCTGAATCCTCAATCCTGAATCCCCAACCTTCAGATCTGTGTCCTCAACAATCAGTTGTCAATCCTGAATCCTCAATAGAATATACTCAATTCACAGCTTTCAATACTCAATACTCAATCTGCAATCTCCAGATCTCTATCCACAAACATCAATTCTCATCACTCAACCCTCAATACTCAGTCCCCAATCCTCAATCTTCAAACCTCAATACTCAATCTTCGATCCTCAATCCTCAGACATCAAACCTCAATTCTGCATCCTCAATCCTGAATCATCAATCTTCGGCCCTCAGTCCTCAACAATCAGTTGTCAATCCTCAATCCTCAATAGAATATCCTCAATTCACAGCTTTCAATACGCAATACTCAATCTTCAATCTTCAAACCTCTATCCACAAACATCAATCCTCATCACACAACCCTCAACACTCAGTCCTCAATGTTCAATCCTCAATCCTCAATCCTGAATCCTCAATCGTCAATCTTCAATCCTCAATACTCAATCTTCAATCCTCAATACTCAATCTTCAATCCTCAATCCTCAATCCTCGTTCCCCAATACTCAATCCTCAATCGTCAATCTCTAATCCTGAATACTCAATCTTCAATCCTCAATCCTCAATCCTCAATCCTCAATCCTCATTCTTCAATCCTCAATACCCAATCCTCAATCTTCAATCCTCAATCCTCAATCCTGAATTCTCAAACCTGAATCCTCAGTCCTCAGTCCTCAAACCTCAATCCTCAACCCTCAGCACTCATCCCCAATCCTCAATCCTCAATCCTCAATCCTCAATCTTCAATCCTCAATACTCAATCTTCAATCCTCAATCCTCAGTCCTCAAACCTCAATCCCGAATCCTCAATCCTGAATCCTCAATCTTCAGCCCTCAGTCCTCAACAATCAGTTGTCAATCCCCAATCCTCAATAGAATATCCTCAATTCACAGTTTTCAATACTCACTACTAAATCTGCAATCTTCAGATCTCTATCCGCAACCATCAATTCTCATCACTCAACCCTCAATACTCAGTCCCCAATCCTCAATCTTCAAACCTCAATCCTCAATCCTCAATCCTCAATCCTCAATCTTCAATCCTCAATACTCAATCTTCAATCCTCAATCCTCAATCCTCAATCCTCAATCCTCAATCCTCATTCTTCAATCCTCAATACCCAGTCCACAATATTCAGTCCTCAATCCTCAATCCTCAATCCTCAATCTTCAATTCTCAATCCTCAATCCTCAATCTTCAATCCTCAATCCTCAATCCTCAAACCTCAATCCTGAATCCTCAATCCTGAATCCTCAATCTTCGGCCCTCAGTCCTCAACAATCAGTTGTCAATCCTCAATCCTCAATAGAATATCCACAGTTCAGAGTTTTCAATACGCAGAACTCCATCTGCAATCTTCAAATCTCTATCCACAAACATCAATTCTCATCACTCAAACCTCAACACTCAGTCCCCAATCCTCAATCTTCAATCCTCAATCCTCAATCCTCAATCCTCAATTCCCAATCCTCAATCTTCAATCCTCAATACTCAATCTTCAATCCTCAATACTCAATCCTCAACCCTCAATCCTCATTCTTCAATCCTCAATACCCAATCCTCAATCTTCAATCCTCAATCCTCAATCCTCAATCCTCAATCCTCAATCCTCAGTCCTCAGTCCTCAGACCTCAATCCTCAACCCTCAGCCCTCATCGTCAATCCTCAGTCCTCAATACTCAATCCTCAACCTTCAATCCTCAATACTCAATCTTCAATCCTCAATTCTCAATTCTCAATCCTCAATCCTGAATCCTCAATCCTCAATCCTCAATCCTCTATCCTCAATCGTCAGTCTTCAATCCTCAATACTCAATCTTCAATCCTCAATCCTCAATCCTCAACCCTCAATCCTCATTCTTCAATCCTCAATACCCAATCTTCAATCTTCAATCCTCAATCCTCAATCCTCAATTCTCAATCCTCAATCCTCAGTCCTCAGTCCTCAAACCTCAATCCTCAACCCTCAGCCCTCATCCTCAATCCTCAATCCTCAACCTTCAATCCTCAATCCTCAATCCTCAATACTCAATCTTCAATCCTCAATCCTCAGTACTCAAACCTCAATTCTGAATCCTCAATCCTGAATCCTCAATCAACAATCCTCAATCCCCAAACCTCAATCTTCAATCCTCAATCCTCAATCCTCAGTCCCCAATCCTCAAACTTCAATCCTCAATACTCAATCTTCAATCCTCGATCCTCAATCCTGAATCCTCAATCTTCAAACCGCAACACTCAATCCTCAATCCTCAATCATCAATCCTCAATCCTCAATCCTCAATCCTCAATCGTCAGCCTTCAATCCTCAATCCTCAACCCTCAACCTTCAATCCTCAATACTCAATCTTCAATCCTCAAATCTCAATCCTCAATCCTCAATCCTCAATCTTCAATCATCAATATCCAATCTTCAATCCTCAATCCTCAATCCTCAAACCTCAATCCTCAACCCTCAATGTTCAATCCGCAATACCCAATCCTCAATGTTCAATCCTCAATCCTCAATCCTCAATCCTCAATCCTCATTCCTCAATCCTCAGCCCTCAAACATCAATCCTGAATCCTCAATCCTGAATCCTCAACCTTCAGCCCTCAGTCCTCAACAATCAGTTGTCAATCCTCAATCCTCAATAGGATATCATCAATTAACAGCTTTCAATACTCAATACTCAAGCTGCAATCTTCAAATCTCTATCCACAAACATCAATTCTCATCACTCAACCCTCAACACTCAGTCCCCAATCCTCAACCTTCAATCCTCTATCCTCAACACTCAGTCCCCAATCCTCAAGCTTCAATCCTCAATACTCAATCTTCAATCCTCAGTCCTCAATCCTCGATCCCCAATCCTCAATCCTCAATCGTCAATCTCTAATCCTGAATACTCAATCTTCAATCCTCAATCCTCAATCCTCAATCCTCAATCCTCATTCTTCAATCCTCAATACCCAATCCTCAATCTTCGATCCTCAATCCTCAATCCTGAATTCTGAATCCTCAATCCTCAGTCCTCAGTCGTCAAACCTCAATCCTCAACCCTCAGCCCTCATCCTCAATCCTCAATCCTCAATCCTCAATCCTCAATCTTCAATCCTCAATACTCAATCTTCAATCCTCAATCCTCAGTCCTCAAACCTCAACCCCGAATCCTCAATACTAAATCCTCATTCCTCAATACTCAGCCCTCAAACATCAATCCTGAATCCTCAATCCTGAATACTCAATCTTCAGCCCTCAGTCCTGAACAATCAGTTGTCAATCCTCAATCCTCAATAGGATATCATCAATTAACAGCTTTCAATACTCAATACTCATTCTGCAATCTCCAGATCTCTATCCACAAACATCAATTCTCATCTCTCAACTCCCAACACTCAGTCCCAAATCCGTAATCTTCAATCTTCAATCCTCAATTCTCAATCCTCAATCCTCAATCTTCAATCCTCAATACTCAATCTTCAATCCTCAATCCTCAATCCTCGATATTCATTCCTCAATACTCAATCCTCAATCCTCAATCCTCATTCTTCAATCCTCAATGCCCAATCCTCAATCTTCAATCCTCAATCCTCAATCCTCGATATTCATTCCTCAATACTCAATCCTCAATCCTCAATCCTCACTCTTCAATCCTCAATACCCAATCCTCAATCTTCAATCCTCAATCCTCAATCCTCAATTCTCAAACCTCAATCCTCAGGCCTCAATCTTCAATCCTCAATCCTCAACCCTCAATCCTCAATACTCAATCTCCAATCCTCAATACTCATTCTTCAAACCTCGATCCTCAATCCTCAATCCTCAATCCTCAATCCTCAATCCTCAATCTTCAATCCTCAATACTCAATCTGCAATCCTCAATCCCCAATCGTCAATCCTCAATCCTCATTCTACAATCCTCAATACCGAATCCAAAATCTTCAATCCTCAATCCTCAACCCTCAATTCTCAACCCTGAATCCTCAATCCTGAATCCCCAACCTTCAGATCTGTGTCCTCAACAATCAGTTGTCAATCCTGAATCCTCAATAGAATATACTCAATTCACAGCTTTCAATACTCAATACTCAATCTGCAATCTCCAGATCTCTATCCACAAACATCAATTCTCATCACTCAACCCTCAATACTCAGTCCCCAATCCTCAATCTTCAAACCTCAATGCTCAATCCACAATCCTCAATCATCAGTCCTCAATCCTCTATCCTGAATCCTCAATCGTCAATCTTCAATCCTCAATACCCAATCCTCAATCTTCAATTCTCAATCCTCAATCCTCAATTCTCAATTCCCAATTCTCAATCCTCGATCATCAGACCTCAAACATCAATGCACAACCCTCAGTCCTCGTCCTCAATCCACAACCCTCTATCCTCAATCCTCAATCTTCAATCATCAATATACAATCTTCAGTCCTCAATCCTCAATACTCAATCCTCAATGTTCAATCCGCGATACCCAATCCTCAATGTTCATTCCTCAATCCTCAATCCTCAATCCTCAATCGTCAATCCACAATACTCAATCCTCAATCCTCAATCCTCAAACCTCAGTCCCCAAACCTCAATCTTCAATCTTCAATCCTCAATACTCAATCTTCAATCCTCAATCCTCAATACTCAATCCTCAATCCTCAATCCTCTATCGTCAGTCTTCATCCTCAATACTCAATCTTCAATCCTCAACACTCAATCCTCAATCCTCAATCCTCAATACCCAATCCTCCATCTTCAATCCTCAATCCTCAATCCTCAATTCTCAATCCTCAATCCTCAGTCCTCAGTCCTCAAACCTCAATCCTCAACGCTCAGCCCTCATCCTCAATCCTCAATCCTCAAACCACAATCCTCAATCTTCAATCCTCAATACTCAATCTTCGATCCTCAATCCTCAGACATCAAACCTCAATTCTGAATCCTCAATCCTGAATCATCAATCTTCGGCCCTCAGTCCTCAACAATCAGTCGTCAATCCTCAATCCTCAATAGAATATCCTCAATTCACAGCTTTCAATACGCAATACTCAATCTTCAATCTTCAAACCTCTATCCACAAACATCAATCCTCATCACACAACCCTCAACACTCAGTCCTCAATGTTCAATCCTCAATCCTCAATCCTGAATCCTCAATCGTCAATCTTCAATCCTCAATACTCAACCTTCAATCCTCAATCCTCAATCCCCAATCCTCAATCCTCATTCTTCAATCCTCAATACCCAATCCTCAAGCTTCAATCCTCAATCCTCAATCCTCGACTCTCAATCCTCAATCCTCGACTCTCAATCCTCAATCCTCAGTCCTCAGTCCTCAAACCTCAATCCTCAACCCTCAGCCCTAATCGTCAATCCGCAATCCTCGATACTCAATCCTCAACCTTCAATCCTCAATACTCAATCTTCAATCCTCAATCCTCAATTCTCAATCCTCAATACTCAATCCTCAATCCTCAATCCTCAATCCTCAATCCTCAATCCTCAATCGTCAGTCTTCAATCCTCAATACTCAATCTTCAATCCTCAATCCTCAATCCTCAACCCTCAACCCTTATTCTTCAATCCTCAATACCCAATCCTCAGTCTTCAATCCTCAATCGTCAATCCTCAATTCTCAATCCTCAATCCTCAGTCCTCAGTCCTCAAACCTCAATCCACAACCCTCAGCCCTCATCCTCAATCCTCAATCCTCAACCTTCAATCCTCAATCCTCAGTCCTCAATACTCAATCTTCAATCCTCAATCCTCAGTTCCCAAACCTCAATTCTGAATCCTCAATCCTGAATCCTCAATCTTCAATCCTCAATCCCCAATCCTCAATCTTCAATCCTCAATCCTCAATCCTCAGTCCTCAATCCTCAAACTTCAATCCTCAATACTCAATCTTCAATCCTCGAACCTCAATCCTCAATCCTCAATCTTCAATCCGCAACACTCAATCCTCAATCCTCAATCATCAATCCTCAATCCTCAATCCTCAATCCTCAATCGTCAATCTTCAATCCTCAATACTCAACCTTCAATCCTCAATCCTCAATCCTCAAGACCCAATCCTCATTCTTCAATCCTCAACACTCAATCCTCAATCTTGAATCCTCGATCCTCAATCCTCAATCCTCAATCCTCAATCCTCAATCCTCGATCCTCAATCTTCAATCCTCAGTCCCAAATCCTCAATCTTCAATCCTCAATCCTCAACCCTCAACCTTCAATCCTCAATACTCAACCTTCAATCCTCAATCCTCAATCCTCAATCCTCAATCCTCAATCTTCAATCATCAACATTCAATCTTCAATCCTCAATCCTCAATCCTCAAACCTCAATCCTCAACCCTCAATGTTCAATCCGCAATACCCAATCCTCAATCTTCAAACCTCAATCCTCAATCTTCAATCCTCAATCCTCAATCCTCAATCCTCAGTCCTCAAACCTCAATCCTGAACCCTCATTCCTGTGTCCTCAATCTTCAGCCCTCAGTCCCCAACAATCAGTTGTCAATCCTCAATCCTCAATAGAATATCGTCAATTCACAGCTTTCAATAGTCAATACTCAACCTGCAATCTTCAAATCTCTATCCACAAATATCAATTCTCGTCACTCAACCCCCAACGCTCAGTCCCCAATCCTCAATCTTCAATCCTCAATCCTCAACAGTCAGTCCCCAATCCTCAATCTTCAATCCTCAATACTCAATCTTCAATCCTCAATCCTCAATCCTCGATCCCCAATCCTCAATCCTCAATCGTCAATCTCTAATCCTGAATACTCAATCTTCAATCCTCAATCCTCAATCCTCAATCCTGAATACTCATTCTTCAATCCTCAATACCCAATCCTCAATCTTCAATCCTCAATCCTCAATCCTGAATTCTCAATCCTCAATCCTCAGTCCTCAGTCCTCAAACCTCAATCATCAACCCTCAGCCCTCATCCTCAATCCTCAATCCTCAATCCTCAATCCTCAATCTTCAATCCTCAATACTCAATCTTCAATCCTCAATCCTCAGTCCTCAATACTCAATCCTCAATCCTCAATCCTCAATCCACATTCTTCAATCCTCAATCCCCAGTTCTCAATCCTCAATCCTCAGTCCTTAGTCCTCAAACCTCAATTCTCAATCCTCAGTCCTCACTCCTCAAACCTCAATCCTCAAGCCTCAGCCCTCATCCTCAATCCTCAATCCACAATCCTCAATACTCAATCTTCAATCCACAATAGTCAATCTTCAATCCTCAATCCTCAGTCCTCAAACCTCAATTCCGAATCCTCAATCCTGAATCCTCAGTCTTCGGCCCTCAGTCCTCAACAATCAGTTGTCAATCCTCAATCCTCAATAGAATATCCTCAGTTCAGAGTTTTCAATACGCAATACTCAATCTGCAATCTTCAAATCTCTATCCACAAACATCAATTCTCGTCACTCAACCCTCAACACTCAGTCCCAAATCCGCAATATTAAATCCTCAATCCTCAATCCTCAATCCTCAATCCTCAATCTTCAATCCTCAATACTCAATCTTCAATCCTCAATCCTCAATCCTCAATATTCATTCCTCAAACCTCAATCCTCAATCCTCAATCCTCATACTTCAATCCTCAATACCCAATCCCCAATCTTCAATCCTCAATCCACAATCCTCAATTCTCAATCCTCAATCCTCAGGCCTCAGTCCTCAATCCTCAATCCTCAACCCTCAATCCTCATACTTCAGTCCTCAATACCCAATCTTCAATCTTCAATCCTCAATCCTCAATCCTCAATTCTCAATCCTCAATCCTCAGTCCTCAGTCCTCAAACCTCAATCCTCAACCCTCAGCCCTCATCCTCAATCCTCAATCCTCAACCTTCAATCCTCAATCCTCAATCCTCAATACTCAATCTTCAATCCTCAATCCTCAGTACTCAAACCTCAATTCTGAATCCTCAATCCTGAATCCTCAATCAACAATCCTCAATCCCCAAACCTCAATCTTCAATCCTCAATCCTCAATCCTCAGTCCTCAATCCTCAAACTTCAATCCTCAATACTCAATCTTCAATCCTCGATCGTCAATCCTGAATCCTCAATCTTCAAACCGCAACACTCAATCCTCAATCCTCAATCATCAATCCTCAATACTCAATCCTCAATCCTCAATCGTCAACCTTCAATCCTCAATACTCAACCTTCAATCCTCAATCCTCAATCCTCAAGACCCAATCCTCATTCTTCAATCCTCAATACCCAATCCTCAATCTTGAATCCTCGATCCTCAATCCTCGATCCTCAATCCTCAATCCTCGATCCTCAATCTTCAATCCTCAGTCCCAAATCCTCAATCTTCAATCCTCAATCCTCAACCCTCAAACTTCAATCCTCAATACTCAACCTTCAATCCTCAATCCTCAATCCTCAATCCTCAATCCTCAATATTCAATCATCAATATTCAATCTTCAATCCTCAATCCTCAATCCTCAAACCTCAATCCTCAACCCTCAATGTTCAATCCGCAATACCCAATCCTCATTCTTCAAACCTCAATCCTCAATCTTCAATCCTCAATCCTCAATCCTCAATCCTCAGTCCTCAAACCTCAATCCTGAACCCTCATTCCTGTGTCCTCAATCTTCAGCCCTCAGTCCCCAACAATCATCTGTCAATCCTCAATCCTCAATAGAATATCGTCAATTCACAGCTTTCAATACCCAATACTCAACCTGCAATCTTCAAATCTCTATCCACAAACATCAATTCTCGTCACTCAACCCCCAACGCTCAGTCCGCAATCCTCAATCTTCAATCCTCAATCCTCAACACTCAGTCCCCAATCCTCAATCTTCAATCCTCTATCCTCAGCACTCAGTCCCCAATCCTCAATCTTCAATCCTCAATACTGAATCTTCAATCCTCAATCCTCAATCCTCAATCCTCAATCCTCGATCCTCAACCCTCAATCCTCAATCGTCAATCTCTAATCCTGAATACTCAATCTTCAACCCTCAATCCTCAATCCTCAATCCTCAACCCTCATTCTTCAATCCTCAATACCCAATACGCAATCTTCAATTCTCAATCCTCAATCCTGAATTCTCAATCCTCAACCCTCAATCTTCAATCCTCAATACTCAATCTTCAATCCCCAATCCTCAATACTCAATCCTCAATCCTCATTCTTCAATCCTCAATGCCCAATCCTCAATCTTCAATCCTCAATCCTCAATCCTCAATTCTCAATCCTGAATCCAGAATCCTCATACTTCAAACATCAATACTCAACCATCAGTCCTCGTCCTCAATCCACAACCCTCAATCCTCAATCCTCAATCTTCAATCATCAATATTCAATCTTCAATCCTCAATCCTCAATCCTCAAACCTCAATCCTCAACCCTCAATGTTCAATCCGCAATAGCTAATCCTCAATCTTCAAACCTCAATCCCCAATCCTCAATCCTCACTCCTCAATCCTCAATCCTCAGTCCTCAAACCTCAATCCTGAACCCTCAATCCTGAATCCTCAATCTTCAGCCCTCAGTACTCAACAATCAGTTGTCAATCCTCAATCCTCAATAGAATATCATCAATTCACAGCTTTCAATACTCAATACTCAACCTGCAATATTCAAATCTCTATCCACAAACATCAATTCTCATCACTCAACCCTCAACACTCAGACCCCAATCCGCAATTTTCAATCCTCTATCCTCAACACTCAGTCCCCAATCCTCAATCTTCAATCCTCAGTCCTCAACCGTCAATCCTCAATCCTCAATACTCAATCCTCAATTGTCAGTCTTCAATCCTCAATACTCAATATTCAATCCTCAATCCTCAATCCTCAATCCTCAATCCTCATTCTTCAATCCTCAATACCCAATCCTCAATCTTCAATCCTCAATCCTCAATCCTCAATTCTCAATCCTCAATCCTCAGTCCTCAGTCCTCAAACCTCAATCCTCAACCCTCAGCCCTCATCCTCAATCCTGCATCCTCAACCTTAAACCCTGAATCCTCAATCCTCAATACTCAATCTTCAATCCTCAATCCTCAGTCCTCAAACCTCAATTCTGAATCCCCAATCCTGAATCCTCAATCTTCAATCCTCAATCCCCAATCCTCAATCTTCAATCCTCAATCCTCAATCCTCAACACTCAATGTTCAATCCGCAATACCCAATCCTCAATCTTCAATCCTCAATCCTCAATCCTCAATCATCATTCCTCAATCCTCAGCCCTCAAACATCAATCCTGAATCCTCGATCCTGAATCCTCAACCTTCAGCCCTCAGTCCTCAACAATCAGTTGTCAATCCTCAATCCTTAATAGGATATCATCAATGAACAGCTTTCAATACTCAATACTCAACCTGCAATCTTCAAATCTCTAACCACAAACATCAATTCTCATTACTCATACCTCAACACTAAGTCCCCAATCCTCAATCTTCAATCCTCTATCCTCAACACTCAGTCCCCGGTCCTCAATCTTCAATCCTCAATACTCAATCTTAAATCCTCAATCCTCAATCCTCGTTCCCCAATACTCATTCCTCAATCGTCAATCTCTAATCCTGAATACTCAATCTTCAATCCTCAATCCTCAATCCTCAGTCCTCAATCCTCAATCTTCAATCCTCAATACCCAATCCTCAATCTTCAATCCTCAATCCTCAATCATGAATTCTCAATCCTCAATCCTCAGTCCTCAGTCCTCAAACCTCAATCCTCAACCCTCAGCCATCATCCCCAATCCTCAATCCTCAATCCTCAATCCTCAATCCTCAATCCTCAATCTTCAATCCTCAATACCCAATCCTCAATCTTCAATCCTCAATCCTCATTCTTCAATCCTCAATACCCAATCCTCAATCGTCAATCCACGACCCTCAATCCCCAATACTCAATCCTCAATCCTCGATCCTCAATCTTCAATCCTCAGTCCCAAATCCTCAATCTTCAATCCTCTATGCTCAACCCACAGTCTTCAATCCTCAATACTCAATCTTCAATCCTCAATCCTCAATCCTCAATCCTCAATCCACATTCGTCAATCCTCAATACCCAATCCTCAATCTTCAATCCTCAATCCTCAATCCTCAATCCTCAATTCTCTATCCCGAATCCTCAATCGTCATACTTCAAACATCAAGACTCAACCCTCAGTCCTCGTCCTCAATCCACAACCCTCAATCCTCAATCCTCAATCTTCAATCATCAATATTGAATCTTCAATCCTCAATCCTCAATCCTCATACCTCAATCATCAACACTCAATGTTCAATCCGCAATACCCAATCCTCAATCTTCAATCCTCAATCCTCAATCCTCAATCCTCAATCCTCATTCCTCAGTACTCAGCCCTCAAACATCAATCCTGAATCCTCAATCCTGAATCCTCAATCTTCAGCCCTCAGTCCTGAACAATCAGTTGTCAATCCTCAATCCTCAATAGGATATCATCAATTAACAGCTTTCAATACTCAATACTCAATCTGCAATCTCCAGATCTCTATCCACAAACATCAATTCTCATCACTCAACTCCCAACACTCAGTCCCAAATCCGTAATCTTCAATCTTCAATCCTCAATTCTCAATCCTCAATCCTCAATCTTCAATCCTCAATAGTCAATCTTCAATCCTCAATCCTCAATCCTCGATATTCATTCCTCAATACTCAATCCTCAATCCTCAATCCTCAAGCCTCAGCCCTCATCCTCAATCCTCAATCCACAATCCTCAATACTCAATCTTCAATCCACAATAGTCAATCTTCAATCCTCAATCCTCAGTCCTCAAACCTCAATTCCGAATCCTCAATCCTGAATCCTCAGTCTTCGGCCCTCAGTCCTCAACAATCAGTTGTCAATCCTCAATCCTCAATAGAATATCCTCAGTTCAGAGTTTTCAATACGCAATACTCAATCTGCAATCTTCAAATCTCTATCCACAAACATCAATTCTCGTCACTCAACCCTCAACACTCAGTCCCAAATCCGCAATATTAAATCCTCAATCCTCAATCCTCAATCCTCAATCCTCAATCTTCAATCCTCAATACTCAATCTTCAATCCTCAATCCTCAATCCTCAATATTCATTCCTCAAACCTCAATCCTCAATCCTCAATCCTCATACTTCAATCCTCAATACCCAATCCCCAATCTTCAATCCTCAATCCACAATCCTCAATTCTCAATCCTCAATCCTCAGGCCTCAGTCCTCAATCCTCAATCCTCAACCCTCAATCCTCATACTTCAGTCCTCAATACCCAATCTTCAATCTTCAATCCTCAATCCTCAATCCTCAATTCTCAATCCTCAATCCTCAGTCCTCAGTCCTCAAACCTCAATCCTCAACCCTCAGCCCTCATCCTCAATCCTCAATCCTCAACCTTCAATCCTCAATCCTCAATCCTCAATACTCAATCTTCAATCCTCAATCCTCAGTACTCAAACCTCAATTCTGAATCCTCAATCCTGAATCCTCAATCAACAATCCTCAATCCCCAAACCTCAATCTTCAATCCTCAATCCTCAATCCTCAGTCCTCAATCCTCAAACTTCAATCCTCAATACTCAATCTTCAATCCTCGATCGTCAATCCTGAATCCTCAATCTTCAAACCGCAACACTCAATCCTCAATCCTCAATCATCAATCCTCAATACTCAATCCTCAATCCTCAATCGTCAACCTTCAATCCTCAATACTCAACCTTCAATCCTCAATCCTCAATCCTCAAGACCCAATCCTCATTCTTCAATCCTCAATACCCAATCCTCAATCTTGAATCCTCGATCCTCAATCCTCAATCCTCAATCCTCAATCCTCGATCCTCAATCTTCAATCCTCAGTCCCAAATCCTCAATCTTCAATCCTCAATCCTCAACCCTCAAACTTCAATCCTCAATACTCAACCTTCAATCCTCAATCCTCAATCCTCAATCCTCAATCCTCAATATTCAATCATCAATATTCAATCTTCAATCCTCAATCCTCAATCCTCAAACCTCAATCCTCAACCCTCAATGTTCAATCCGCAATACCCAATCCTCAATCTTCAAACCTCAATCCTCAATCTTCAATCCTCAATCCTCAATCCTCAATCCTCAGTCCTCAAACCTCAATCCTGAACCCTCATTCCTGTGTCCTCAATCTTCAGCCCTCAGTCCCCAACAATCATCTGTCAATCCTCAATCCTCAATAGAATATCGTCAATTCACAGCTTTCAATACCCAATACTCAACCTGCAATCTTCAAATCTCTATCCACAAACGTCAATTCTCGTCACTCAACCCCCAACGCTCAGTCCCCAATCCTCAATCTTCAATCCTCAATCCTCAACACTCAGTCCCCAATCCTCAATCTTCAATCCTCTATCCTCAACCCTCAATCCTCAATCGTCAATCTCTAATCCTGAATACTCAATCTTCAACCCTCAATCCTCAATCCTCAATCCTCAATCCTCATTCTTCAATCCTCAATACCCAATACGCAATCTTCAATCCTCAATCCTCAATCCTGAATTCTCAATCCTCAATCCTCAGTACTCAGTCCTCAAACCTCAATCCTCAAACCTCAGCCCTCATCCTCAATCCTCAATGCTCAGCCTTAAACCCTGAATCCTCAATCCTCAATACTCAATCTTCAATCCTCAATCCTCAGTCCTCAAACCTCAATTCTGAATCCTCAATCCTGAATCCTCAATCTTCAATCCTCAATCCCCAATCCTCAATCTTCAATCCTCAATCCTCAATCCTCAACACTCAATGTTGAATCCGCAATACCCAATCCTCAATCTTCAATCCTCAATCCTCAATCCTCAATCATCATTCCTCAATCCTCAGCCCTCAAACATCAATCCTGAATCCTCAATCCTGAATCCTCAACCTTCAGCCCTCAGTCCTCAACAATCAGTTGTCAATCCTCAATCCTCAATAGGATATCATCAATGAACAGCTTTCAATACTCAATACTCAACCTGCAATCTTCAAATCTCTAACCACAAACATCAATTCTCATTACTCATACCTCAACACTAAGTCCCCAATCCTCAATCTTCAATCCTCTATCCTCAACACTCAGTCCCTAATCCTCAATCTTCAATCCTCAATACTCAATCTTAAATCCTCAATTCTCAATCCTCGTTCCCCACTACTCAATCCTCAATCGTCAATCTCTAATCCTGAATACTCAATCTTGAATCCTCAATCCTCAATCCTCAATCCTCAATCCTCATTCTTCAATCCTTAATACCCAATCCTCAATCTTCAATCCTCAATCCTCAATCCTGAATTCTCAATCCTCAATCCTCAGTTCTCAGTCCTCAAACCTCAATCCTCAACCCTCAGCCCTCATCCCCAATCCTCAATCCTCAATCCTCAATCCTCAGTCTTCAATCCTCAATACTCAATCTTCAATCCTCAATCCTCAGTCCTCAAACCTCAATCCCGAATCCTCAATCCTGAATCCTCAATCTTCAGCCCTCAGACCTCAACAATCAGTTGTCAATCCCCAATCCTCAATAGAATATCCTCAATTCACAGTTTTCAATACTCACTACTAAATCTGCAATCTTCAGATCTCTACCCGCAACCATCAATTCTCATCACTCAACCCTCAATACTCAGTCCCCAATCCTCAATCTTCAAACCTCAATCCTCAATCCTCAATCCTCAATCCTCAATCTTCAATTCTCTATCCTCAACACTCAGTCCCCAATCCTCATTCTTCAATCCTCAATCCTCAATCCTCAATCCTCAATACCCAATCCTCAATCTTCAATCCTCAATCCTCATTCTTCAATCCTCAATACCCAATCCTCAATCGTCAATCCACGACCCTCAATCCCCAATACTCAATCCTCAATCCTCGATCCTCAATCTTCAATCCTCAGTCCCAAATCCTCAATCTTCAATCCTCTATGCTCAACCCACAGTCTTCAATCCTCAATACTCAATCTTCAATCCTCAATCCTCAATCCTCAATCCTCAATCCACATTCGTCAATCCTCAATACCCAATCCTCAATCTTCAATCCTCAATCCTCAATCCTCAATCCTCAATTCTCTATCCCGAATCCTCAATCGTCATACTTCAAACATCAAGACTCAACCCTCAGTCCTCGTCCTCAATCCACAACCCTCAATCCTCAATCCTCAATCTTCAATCATCAATATTGAATCTTCAATCCTCAATCCTCAATCCTCATACCTCAATCATCAACACTCAATGTTCAATCCGCAATACCCAATCCTCAATCTTCAATCCTCAATCCTCAATCCTCAATCCTCAATCCTCATTCCTCAGTACTCAGCCCTCAAACATCAATCCTGAATCCTCAATCCTGAATCCTCAATCTTCAGCCCTCAGTCCTGAACAATCAGTTGTCAATCCTCAATCCTCAATAGGATATCATCAATTAACAGCTTTCAATACTCAATACTCAATCTGCAATCTCCAGATCTCTATCCACAAACATCAATTCTCATCACTCAACTCCCAACACTCAGTCCCAAATCCGTAATCTTCAATCTTCAATCCTCAATTCTCAATCCTCAATCCTCAATCTTCAATCCTCAATAGTCAATCTTCAATCCTCAATCCTCAATCCTCGATATTCATTCCTCAATACTCAATCCTCAATCCTCAATCCTCATTCTTCAATCCTCAATACCCAATCCTCAATCTTCGATCCTCAATCCTCAATCCTGAATTCTCAATCCTCAATCCTCAGTCCTCAGTCCTCAAACCTCAATCCTCAACCCTCAGCCCTCATCCTCAATCCTCAATCCTCAATCCTCAATCCTCAATCTTCAATCCTCAATACTCAATCTTCAATCATCAATCTTCAATCCTCAATACTCAATCTTCAATCCTCAATCCTCAATACTCAATCCTCAATTCTCAATCCTCAATCGTCAGTCTTCAATCCTCAATACTCTATCTTCAATCCTCAATCCTCAATCCTCAATCCTCAATCCTCAATCTTCAATCCTCAATACCCAATCCCCAATCTTCAGTCCTCAATCCTCAATCCTTAACTCTCAATCCTCGATCCTCAGTCCTCGGTGCTCAAACCTCAATCCTCAAGCCTCAGCCCTCATCATCAATCCTCAATCTACAATCCTCAATCCTCAATCTACAATCCTCAATCCTCAATCCTCGATATTCATTCCTCAATACTCAATCCTCAATCCTCAATCCTCACTCTTCAATCCTCAATACCCAATCCTCAATCTTCAATCCTCAATCCTCAATCCTCAATTCTCAATCCTCAATCCTCAGTCCTCAGTCCTCAAACCTCTATCCTCAACCCTCAGCCCTAATCGTCAATCCTCAATCCTCAATACTCAATCCTCAACCTTCAATCCTCAATACTCAATCTTCAATCCTCAATCCTGAATTCTCAATCCTCAATACTCAATCCTCAATCCTCAATCCTCAATCCTCAATCCTCAATCCTCAATCGTCAGTCTTCAATCCTCAATACTCAATCTTCAATCCTCAATCCTCAATCCTCAACCCTCAATCCTCATTCTTCAATCCTCAATACCCAATCCTCAATCTTCAATCCTCAATCGTCAATCCTCAATTCTCAATCCTCAATCCTCAGTCCTCAGTCCTCAAACCTCAATCCACAACCCTCAGCCCTCATCCTCAATCCTCAATCCTCAACCTTCAATCCTCAATCCTCAATCCTCAATACTCAATCTTCAATCCTCAATCCTCAGTCCTCAAACCTCAATTCTGAATCCTCAATCCTGAATCCTCAATCTTCAATCCTCAATCCCCAATCCTCAATCTTCAATCCTCAATCCTCAATCCTCAGTCCTCAATCCTCAAACTTCAATCCTCAATACTCAATCTTCAATCCTCGAACCTCAATCCACAATCCTCAATCTTCAAACCGCAGCACTCAATCCTCAATCCTCAATCATCAATCCTCAATCATCAATCCTCAATCCTCAATCGTCAATCTTCAATCCTCAATAATCAACCTTCAATCCTCAATCCTCAATCCTCAAGACCCAATCCTCATTCTTCAATCCTCAATACTCAATCCTCAATCTTGAATCCTCGATCCTCAATCCTCAATCCTCAATCCTCAATCCTCGATCCTCAATCTTCAATCCTCATTCCCAAATCCTCAATCTTCAATCCTCAATCCTCAACCCTCAACCTTCAATCCTCAATACTCAACCTTCAATCCTCAATCCTCAATCCTCAATCCTCAATCCTCAATCTTCAATCATCAATATTCAATCTTCAATCCTCGATCCTCAATCCTCAAACCTCAATCCTCAACCCTCAATGTTCAATCCGCAATACCCAATCCTCAATCTTCAAACCTCAATCCTCAATCTTCAATCCTCAATCCTCAATCCTCAATCCTCAGTCCTCAAACCTCAATCCTGAACCCTCATTCCTGTGTCCTCAATCTTCAGCCCTCAGTCCCCAACAATCAGTTGTCAATCCTCAATCCTCAATAGAATATCGTCAATTCACAGCTTTCAATACTCAATACTCAACCTGCAATCTTCAAATCTCTATCCACAAACATCAATTCTCAGCACTCAACCCCCAACGCTCAGTCCCCAATCCTCAATCTTCAATACTGAATCCTCAACACTCAGTCCCCAATCCTCAATCTTCAATCCTCAATACTCAATCTTCAATCCTCAATCCTCAGTCCTCAATCCTCAATCCTCAGCCCTCAAACCTCAATCCTGAATCCTCAATCCTGAATCGTCAGTCTTCAGCCCTCAGACCTCAACAATCAGTTGTCAATCCTCAATCCTCAATAGGATATCATCAATTAACAACTTTCAATACTCAATACTCAACCTGCAATCTTCAAATCTCTATCCACAAACATCAATTCTCATCACTCAACCCTCAACACTCAGTCCCCAATCCTCAATCTTCAATCCTCTATTCTCAGCACTCAGTCCCCAATCCTCATTCTTCAATCGTCAATACTGAATCTTCAATCCTCAATCCTCAATTCTCAATCCTCAATCCTCGATCCTCAACCCTCAATCCTCAATCGTCAATCTCTAATCCTGAATACTCAATCTTCAACCCTCAATCCTCAATCCTCAATCCTCAATCCTCATTCTTCAATCCTCAATACCCAATACGCAATCTTCAATCCTCAATCCTCAATCCTGAATTCTCAATCCTCAATCCTCAGTACTCAGTCCTCAAACCTCAATCCTCAAACCTCAGCCCTCATCCTCAATCCTCAATGCTCAGCCTTAAACCCTGAATCCTCAATCCTCAATACTCAATCTTCAATCCTCAATCCTCAGTCCTCAAACCTCAATTCTGAATCCTCAATCCTGAATCCTCAATCTTCAATCCTCAATCCCCAATCCTCAATCTTCAATCCTCAATCCTCAATCCTCAACACTCAATGTTGAATCCGCAATACCCAATCCTCAATCTTCAATCCTCAATCCTCAATCCTCAATCATCATTCCTCAATCCTCAGCCCTCAAACATCAATCCTGAATCCTCAATCCTGAATCCTCAACCTTCAGCCCTCAGTCCTCAACAATCAGTTGTCAATCCTCAATCCTCAATATGATATCATCAATGAACAGCTTTCAATACTCAATACTCAACCTGCAATCTTCAAATCTCTAACCACAAACATCAATTCTCATTACTCATACCTCAACACTAAGTCCCCAATCCTCAATCTTCAATCCTCTATCCTCAACACTCAGTCCCCAATCCTCAATCTTCAATCCTCAATACTCAATCTTAAATCCTCAATTCTCAATCCTCGTTCCCCACTACTCAATCCTCAATCGTCAATCTCTAATCCTGAATACTCAATCTTGAATCCTCAATCCTCAATCCTCAATCCTCAATCCTCATTCTTCAATCCTTAATACCCAATCCTCAATCTTCAATCCTCAATCCTCAATCCTGAATTCTCAATCCTCAATCCTCAGTCCTCAGTCCTCAAACCTCAATCCTCAACCCTCAGCCCTCATCCCCAATCCTCAATCCTCAATCCTCAATCCTCAATCTTCAATCCTCAATACTCAATCTTCAATCCTCAATCCTCAGTCCTCAAACCTCAATCCCGAATCCTCAATCCTGAATCCTCAATCTTCAGCCCTCAGACCTCAACAATCAGTTGTCAATCCCCAATCCTCAATAGAATATCCTCAATTCACAGTTTTCAATACTCACTACTAAATCTGCAATCTTCAGATCTCTACCCGCAACCATCAATTCTCATCACTCAACCCTCAATACTCAGTCCCCAATCCTCAATCTTCAAACCTCAATCCTCAATCCTCAATCCTCAATCCTCAATCTTCAATTCTCTATCCTCAACACTCAGTCCCCAATCCTCAATCTTCAATCCTCAATCCTCAATCCTCAATCCTCAATCCTCAATCCTCAGTCCTCAAACCTCAATCCTCAATCCTCAACCCTCAAACTTCAATCCTCAATACTCAACCTTCAATCCTCAATCCTCAATCCTCAATCCTTAATCCTCAATCTTCAATCATCAATATTCAATCTTCAATCCTCAATCCTCAATCCTCAAACCTCAATCCTCAACCCTCAATGTTCAATCCGCAATACCCAATCCTCAATCTTCAAACCTCAATCCTCAATCTTCAATCCTCAATCCTCAATCCTCAATCCTCAGTCCTCAAACCTCAATCCTGAACCCTCATTCCTGTGTCCTCAATCTTCAGCCCTCAGTCCCCAACAATCAGTTGTCAATCCTCAATCCTCAATAGAATATCGTCAATTCACAGCTTTCAATACTCAATACTCAACCTGCAATCTTCAAATCTCTATCCACAAACATCAATTCTCAGCACTCAACCCCCAACGCTCAGTCCCCAATCCTCAATCTTCAATACTGAATCCTCAACACTCAGTCCCCAATCCTCAATCTTCAATCCTCAATACTCAATCTTCAATCCTCAATCCTCAGTCCTCAATCCTCAATCCTCAGCCCTCAAACTTCAATACTGAATCCTCAATCCTGAATCGTCAGTCTTCAGCCCTCAGACCTCAACAATCAGTTGTCAATCCTCAATCCTCAATAGGATATCATCAATTAACAACTTTCAATACTCAATACTCAACCTGCAATCTTCAAATCTCTATCCACAAACATCAATTCTCATCACTCAACCCTCAACACTCAGTCCCCAATCCTCAATCTTCAATCCTCTATTCTCAGCACTCAGTCCCCAATCCTCATTCTTCAATCGTCAATACTGAATCTTCAATCCTCAATCCTCAATTCTCAATCCTCAATCCTCGATCCTCAACCCTCAATCCTCAACACTCAATGTTGAATCCGCAATACCCAATCCTCAATCTTCAATCCTCAATCCTCAATCCTCAATCATCATTCCTCAATCCTCAGCCCTCAAACATCAATCCTGAATCCTCAATCCTGAATCCTCAACCTTCAGCCCTCAGTCCTCAACAATCAGTTGTCAATCCTCAATCCTCAATAGGATATCATCAATGAACAGCTTTCAATACTCAATACTCAACCTGCAATCTTCAAATCTCTAACCACAAACATCAATTCTCATTACTCATACCTCAACACTAAGTCCCCAATCCTCAATCTTCAATCCTCTATCCTCAACACTCAGTCCCCAATCCTCAATCTTCAATCCTCAATACTCAATCTTAAATCCTCAATTCTCAATCCTCGTTCCCCACTACTCAATCCTCAATCGTCAATCTCTAATCCTGAATACTCAATCTTGAATCCTCAATCCTCAATCCTCAATCCTCAATCCTCATTCTTCAATCCTTAATACCCAATCCTCAATCTTCAATCCTCAATCCTCAATCCTGAATTCTCAATCCTCAATCCTCAGTCCTCAGTCCTCAAACCTCAATCCTCAACCCTCAGCCCTCATCCCCAATCCTCAATCCTCAATCCTCAATCCTCAATCTTCAATCCTCAATACTCAATCTTCAATCCTCAATCCTCAGTCCTCAATGTTCAGTCCTCAATCCTCAGACCTCAACCCTCAGTCCTCAATCTTCAATCCTCAATCCTCAATCCACAATCTTCAATCCTCAAACCTCAATCCTCAATCCTCGTTCTACAATCCTCAATACCATATCCTCAATCTTCAATCCTCAATCCTCAATCCTCAATTCTCAGTCCTCAATCCTCGATCCTCAGACCTCAAACATCAATACTCAACCCTCAGTCCTCGTCCTCAATCCACAACCCTCAATCCTCAATCCTCAATCTTCAATCATCAATATACAATCTTGAGTCCTCAATACTCAATACTCAATCCTCGATCCTCAATCCTCAATGTTCAATCCGCGATACCCAACCCTGAATTTTCAATCCTCAATCCTCAATCCTCAAACCTCAATCCTCAATCCTCAATCCTCAATCCTCAATCCTCAGTCCCCAAACCTCAATCCTCAATCTTCAATCCTCAATGCTCAATCTTCAATCCTCGATCATCAATACTCAATCCTCAATCGTCAATCCTCAATCGTCAGTCTTCAATCCTCAATACCCAAACTTCAATTCTCAATCCTCAATCCTCAATCCTGAATCCTCATCCTACAATCCTCAATACCCAATCCTCAATCTTCAATCCTCAATCCTCAATCCTCAAACCTCAATCCTCAATCCTCAATCCTCAGTCCTCAGTCCTCAAACCTCAATCCTCAACCCTAAGCCCTCATCCTCAATCCTCAATCCTCAACCCTCAATCCTCAATCTTCAATCCTCAATACTCAATCTTCAATCCTCAATCCTCAATCCTCAATCCTCAATCCTCATCCGTCAATCCTCATCCGTCAATCCACAATGTTCAATCCTCAATACCCAATCCTCAATCTTCAATCCTCAATCCTCAATCCTCAATTCTCAATACTCAATCCTCAGTCCTCAAACCTCAATCCTGAATCCTCAATCCTGAATCCCCAACCTTCAGCACTGTGTCCTCAACAATCAGTTGTCAATCCTCAATCCTCAATAGAATATCCTCAATTCACAGTTTTCAATACTCAATACTCAATCTGCAATCTTCAGATCTCTGTCCACAAACATCAATTCTCATCACTCAACCCTCAATACTCAGTCCCCAATCCTCAATCTTCAAACCGCAATGCTCAATCCTCAATCCTCAATCATAAGTCCTCAATCCTCAACCCTGAATCCTCAATCGTCAATGTTCAATCCTCAATACTCAATCTTCAATCCTCAATCCTCAATCCTCAAGCCCCGATCCTCATTCTTCAATCCTCAATACCCAATCCTCAATCTTCAATCCTCGATCCTCAATCCACAATCCTCAATCCTCAATCCTCGATCCTCAATCTTCAATCCTCAGTCCCAAATCCTCAATCTTCAATCCTCAATCCTCAACCCTCAATCTTCAATCCTCAATACACAATCTTCAATCCTCAATCCTCAATACTCAATCCTCAATCCTCATTCTTCAATCCTCAATGCCCAATCCTCAATCTTCAATCCTCAATCCTCAGTCCTCAAACCTCAATTCTGAATCCTCAATCCTGAATCCTCAATCTTCAATCCTCAATCCCCAATCCTCAATCTTCAATCCTCAATCCTCAATCCTCAACACTCAATGTTCAATCCGCAATACCCAATCCTCAATCTTCAATCCTCAATCGTCAACCCTCAATCATCATTCCTCAATCGTCAGCCCTCAAACATAAATCCTGAATCCTCAATCCTGAATCCTCAACCTTAAGCCCTCAGTCCTCAACAATCAGTTGTCAATCCTCAATCCTCAATAGGATATCATCAATGAACAGCTTTCAATACTCAATACTCAACCTGCAATCTTCAAATCTCTAACCACAAACATCAATTCTCATTACTCATACCTCAACACTAAGTCCCCAATCCTCAATCTTCAATCCTCTATCCTCAACACTCAGTCCCCAATCCTCAATCTTCAATCCTCAATACTCAATCTTCAATCCTCAATCCTCAATCCTCGTTCCCCAGTACTCAATCCTCAATCGTCAATCTCTAATCCTGAATACTCAATCTTCAATCCTCAATCCTCAATCCTCAATCCTCAATCCTCATTCTTCAATCCTCAATACCCAATCCTCAATCTTCAATCCTCAATCCTCAATACTGAATTCTCAAACCTGAATCCTCAGTCCTCAGTGCTCAAACCTCAATCCTCAACCCTCAGCACTCATCCCCAATCCTCAATCCTCAATCCTCAATCCTCAATCTTCAATCCTCAATACTCAATCTTCAATCCTCAATCCTCAGTCCTCAAACCTCAATCCCGAATCCTCAATCCTGAATCCTCAATCTTCAGCCCTCAGTCCTCAACAATCAGTTGTCAATCCCCAATCCTCAATAGAATATCCTCAATTCACAGTTTTCAATACTCACTACTAAATCTGCAATCTTCAGATCTCTATCCGCAACCATCAATTCTCATCACTCAAACCTCAATACACAGTCCCCAATCCTCAATCTTCAAACCTCAATCCTCAATCCTCAATCCTCAATCCTCAATCTTCAATCCTCAATACACAATCTTCAATCCTCAATCCTCAACCCTCAATCCTCAATCCTCAATCCTCATTCTTCAATCCTCAATACACAGTCCACAATCTTCAATCCTCAATCCTCAATCCTCAATTCTCAATCTTCAATCCTCAATCCTCAATCCTCAACCTTCAATCCTCAATCCTCAGTCCTCAAACCTCAATCCTGAATCCTCAATCCTGAATCCTCAATCTTCGGCCCTCAGTCCTCAACAATCAGTTGTCAATCCTCAATCCTCAATAGAATATCCACAGTTCAGAGTTTTCAATACGCAATACTCCATCTGCAATCTTCAAATCTCTATCCACAAACATCAATTCTCATCACTCAAACCTCAACACTCAGTCCCCAATCCTCAATCCTCAATCCTCAATCCTCAATCCTCAATCCTCAAACCTCAATCCTCAGTCCCCAAACCTCAGTCTTCAATCTTCAATCCTCAATACTCAATCTTCAATCCTCAACCCTCAATACTCAATCCTCAATCCTCAATCCTCAATCGTCAGTCTTCAATCCTCAATACTCAATCTTCAATCCTCAACACTCAATCCTCAATCCTCAATCCTCATTCTTCAATCCTCAATACCCAATCCTCAATCTTCAATCCTCAATCCTCAATCCTCAATTCTCAATCCTCAATCCTCAGTCCTCAGTCCTCAAACCTCAATCCTCAACCCTCAGCCCTCATCCTCAATCCTCAATCCTCAATCCACAATCCTCAATCTTCAATCCTCAATACTCAATCTTCGATCCTCAATCCTCAGTCCTCAAACCTCAATTCTGAATCCTCAATCCTGAATCATCGATCTTCGGCCCTCAGTCCTCAACAATCAGTTGTCAATCCTCAATCCTCAATAGAATATCCTCAGCTCACAGATTTCAATACGCAATACTCAATCTTCAATCATCAAGCCTCTATCCACAAACATCAATTCTCATCACACAACCCTCAACACTCAGTCCTCAATGTTCAATCCTCAATCCTCAATCCTGAATCCTCAATCGTCAATCTTCAATCCTCAATACTGAATCTTCAATACTCTATCCTCAATCCCCAATCCTCAACCCTCATTCTTCAATCCTCAGCCCTCAAACATCAATCCTGAATCCTCAATCCTGAATCCTCAACCTTCAGTCCTCAGTCCTCAACAATCAGTTGTCAATCCTCAATCCTCAATAGGATATCATCAATTAACAGCTTTCAATACTGAATACTCAAGCTGCAATCTTCAAATCTCTATCCACAAACATCAATTCTCATCACTCAACCCTCAACACTCAGTCCCCAATCCTCAACCTTCAATCCTCTATCCTCAACACTCAGTCCCCAATCCTCAAGCTTCAATCCTCAATACTCAATCTTCAATCCTCAGTCCTCAATCCTCGATCCCCAATCCTCAATCCTCAATCGTCAACCTCTAATCCTGAATACTCAATCTTCAATCCTCAATCCTCAATCCTCAATCCTCAATCCTCATTCTTCAATCCTCAATACCCAATCCTCAATCTTCGATCCTCAATCCTCAATCCTGAATTCTGAATCCTCAATCCTCAGTCCTCAGTCGTCAAACCTCAATCCTCAACCCTCAGCCCTCATCCTCAATCCTCAATCCTCAATCCTCAATCCTCAATCCTCAATCCTCAATCCTCAATCCTCAATCCTCAATCCTCAATCCTCAATCGTCAGTCTTCAATCCTCAATACTCAATCTTCAATCCTCAATCCTCAATCCTCAACCCTCAACCCTTATTCTTCAATCCTCAATACCCAATCCTCAATCTTCAATCCTCAATCGTCAATCCTCAATTCTCAATCCTCAATCCTCAGTCCTCAGTCCTCAAACCTCAATCCACAACCCTCAGCCCTCATCCTCAATCCTCAATCCTCAACCTTCAATCCTCAATCCTCAGTCCTCAATACCCGATCTTCAATCCTCAATCCTCAGTTCTCAAACCTCAATTCTGAATCCTCAATCCTGAATCCTCAATCTTCAATCCTCAATCCCCAATCCTCAATCTTCAATCCTCAATCCTCAATCCTCAGTCCTCAATCCTCAAACTTCAATCCTCAATACTCAATCTTCAATCCTCGAACCTCAATCCTCAATCCTCAATCTTCAAACCGCAACACTCAATCCTCAATCCTCAATCATCAATCCTCAATCCTCAATCCTCAATCCTCAATCGTCAATCTTCAATCCTCAATACTCAACCTTCAATCCTCAATCCTCAATCCTCAAGACCCAATCCTCATTCTTCAATCCTCAACACTCAATCCTCAATCTTGAATCCTCGATCCTCAATCCTCAATCCTCAATCCTCGATCCTCAATCTTCAGTCCTCAGTCCCAAATCCTCATTCTTCAATCCTCAATCCTCAACCCTCAACCTTCAATCCTCAGTACTCAACCTTCAATCCTCAATCCTCAATCCTCAATCCTCAATCCTCAATCTTCAATCATCAACATTCAATCTTCAATCCTCAATCCTCAATCCTCAAACCTCAATCCTCAACCCTCAATGTTCAATCCGCAATACCCAATCCTCAATCTTCAAACCTCAATCCTCAATCTTCAATCCTCAATCCTCAATCCTCAATCCTCAGTCCTCAAACCTCAATCCTGAACCCTCATTCCTGTGTCCTCAATCTTCAGCCCTCAGTCCCCAACAATCAGTTGTCAATCCTCAATCCTCAATAGAATATCGTCAATTCACAGCTTTCAATACTCAATACTCAATCTGCAATCTTCAGATCTCTGTCCACAAACATCAATTCTCATCACTCAACCCTCAATACTCAGTCCCCAATCCTCAATCTTCAAACCGCAATGCTCAATCCTCAATCCTCAATCATAAGTCCTCAATCCTCAATCCTGAATCCTCAATCGTCAATGTTCAATCCTCAATACTCAATCTTCAATCCTCAATCCTCAATCCTCAAGCCCCGATCCTCATTCTTCAATCCTCAATACCCAATCCTCAATCTTCAATCCTCGATCCTCAATCCACAATCCTCAATCCTCAATCCTCGATCCTCAATCTTCAATCCTCAGTCCCAAATCCTCAATCTTCAATCCTCAATCCTCAACCCTCAATCTTCAATCCTCAATACACAATCTTCAATCCTCAATCCTCAATACTCAATCCTCAATCCTCATTCTTCAATCCTCAATGCCCAATCCTCAATCTTCAATCCTCAATCCTCAGTCCTCAAACCTCAATTCTGAATCCTCAATCCTGAATCCTCAATCTTCAATCCTCAATCCCCAATCCTCAATCTTCAATCCTCAATCCTCAATCCTCAACACTCAATGTTCAATCCGCAATACCCAATCCTCAATCTTCAATCCTCAATCGTCAACCCTCAATCATCATTCCTCAATCCTCAGCCCTCAAACATAAATCCTGAATCCTCAATCCTGAATCCTCAACCTTAAGCCCTCAGTCCTCAACAATCAGTTGTCAATCCTCAATCCTCAATAGGATATCATCAATGAACAGCTTTCAATACTCAATACTCAACCTGCAATCTTCAAATCTCTAACCACAAACATCAATTCTCATTACTCATACCTCAACACTAAGTCCCCAATCCTCAATCTTCAATCCTCTATCCTCAACACTCAGTCGCCCAATCCTCAATCTTCAGTCCTCAATACTCAATCTTCAATCCTCAATCCTCAATCCTCGTTCCCCAGTACTCAATCCTCAATCGTCAATCTCTAATCCTGAATACTCAATCTTCAATCCTCAATCCTCAATCCTCAATCCTCAATCCTCATTCTTCAATCCTCAATACCCAATCCTCAATCTTCAATCCTCAATCCTCAATACTGAATTCTCAAACCTGAATCCTCAGTCCTCAGTCCTCAAACCTCAATCCTCAACCCTCAGCACTCATCCCCAATCCTCAATCCTCAATCCTCAATCCTCAATCTTCAATCCTCAATACTCAATCTTCAATCCTCAATCCTCAGTCCTCAAACCTCAATCCCGAATCCTCAATCCTGAATCCTCAATCTTCAGCCCTCAGTCCTCAACAATCAGTTGTCAATCCCCAATCCTCAATAGAATATCCTCAATTCACAGTTTTCAATACTCACTACTAAATCTGCAATCTTCAGATCTCTATCCGCAACCATCAATTCTCATCACTCAAACCTCAATACACAGTCCCCAATCCTCAATCTTCAAACCTCAATCCTCAATCCTCAATCCTCAATCCTCAATCTTCAATCCTCAATACACAATCTTCAATCCTCAATCCTCAACCCTCAATCCTCAATCCTCAATACTCATTCTTCAATCCTCAATACACAGTCCACAATCTTCAATCCTCAATCCTCAATCCTCAATCCTCAATCTTCAATCCTCAATCCTCAATCCTCAACCTTCAATCCTCAATCCTCAGTCCTCAAACCTCAATCCTGAATCCTCAATCCTGAATCCTCAATCTTCGGCCCTCAGTCCTCAACAATCAGTTGTCAATCCTCAATCCTCAATAGAATATCCACAGTTCAGAGTTTTCAATACGCAATACTCCATCTGCAATCTTCAAATCTCTATCCACAAACATCAATTCTCATCACTCAAACCTCAACACTCAGTCCCCAATCCTCAATCCTCAATCCTCAATCCTCAATCCTCAATCCTCAATCCTCAATCCTCAATCCTCAAACCTCAATCCTCAGTCCCCAAACCTCAATCTTCAATCTTCAATCCTCAATACTCAATCTTCAATCCTCAATCCTCAATACTCAATCCTCAATCCTCAATCCTCAATCGTCAGTCTTCAATCCTCAATACTCAATCTTCAATCCTCAACACTCAATCCTCAATCCTCAATCCTCATTCTTCAATCCTCAATACCCAATCCTCAATCTTCAATCCTCAATCCTCAATCCTCAATCCTCAGTCCTCAGTCCTCAAACCTCAATCCTCAACCCTCAGCCCTCATCCTCAATCCTCAAGCCTCAATCCACAATCCTCAATCTTCAATCCTCAATACTCAATCTTCGATCCTCAATCCTCAGTCCTCAAACCTCAATTCTGAATCCTCAATCCTGAATCATCGATCTTCGGCCCTCAGTCCTCAACAATCAGTTGTCAATCCTCAATCCTCAATAGAATATCCTCAGCTCACAGATTTCAATACGCAATACTCAATCTTCAATCATCAAGCCTCTATCCACAAACATCAATTCTCATCACACAACCCTCAACACTCAGTCCTCAATGTTCAATCCTCAATCCTCAATCCTGAATCCTCAATCGTCAATCTTCAATCCTCAATACTCAATCTTCAATACTCTATCCTCAATCCCCAATCCTCAATCCTCATTCTTCAATCCTCAGCCCTCAAACATCAATCCTGAATCCTCAATCCTGAATCCTCAGCCTTCAGCCCTCAGTCCTCAACAATCAGTTGTCAATCCTCAATCCTCAATAGGATATCATCAATTAACAGCTTTCAATACTGAATACTCAAGCTGCAATCTTCAAATCTCTATCCACAAACATCAATTCTCATCACTCAACCCTCAACACTCAGTCCCCAATCCTCAACCTTCAATCCTCTATCCTCAACACTCAGTCCCCAATCCTCAAGCTTCAATCCTCGATACTCAATCTTCAATCCTCAGTCCTCAATCCTCGATCCCCAATCCTCAATCCTCAATCGTCAACCTCTAATCCTGAATACTCAATCTTCAATCCTCAATCCTCAATCCTCAATCCTCAATCCTCATTCTTCAATCCTCAATACCCAATCCTCAATCTTCGATCCTCAATCCTCAATCCAGAATTCTGAATCCTCAATCCTCAGTCCTCAGTCGTCAAACCTCAATCCTCAACCCTCAGCCCTCATCCTCAATCCTCAATCCTCAATCCTCAATCCTCAATCTTCAATCCTCAATACTCAATCTTCAATCCTCAATCCTCAGTCCTCAAACCTCAACCCCGAATCCTCAATACTAAATCCTCATTCCTCAATACTCAGCCCTCAAACATCAATCCTGAATCCTCAATCCTGAGTACTCAATCTTCAGCCCTCAGTCCTGAACAATCAGTTGTCAATCCTCAATCCTCAATAGGATATCATCAATTAACAGCTTTCAATACTCAATACTCAATCTGCAATCTCCAGATCTCTATCCACAAACATCAATTCTCATCACTCAACTCCCAACACTCAGTCCCAAATCCGTAATCTTCAATCTTCAATCCTCAATTCTCAATCCTCAATCCTCAATCTTCAATCCTCAATACTCAATCTTCAATCCTCAATCCTCAATCCTCGATATTCATTCCTCAATACTCAATCCTCAATCCTCAATTCTCATTCTTCAATCCTCAATGCCCAATCCTCAATCTTCGATCCTCAATCCTCAATCCTGAATTCTCAAACCTCAATCCTCAGTCCTCAGTCCTCAAACCTCAATCCTCAACCCTCAGCCCTCATCCTCAATCCTCAATCCTCAATCCTCAATCCTCAATCTTCAATCCTCAATACTCAATCTTCAATCATCAATCTTCAATCCTCAATACTCAATCTTCAATCCTCAATCCTCAATACTCAATCCTCAATTCTCAATCCTCAATCGTCAGTCTTCAATCCTCAGTACTCTATCTTCAATCCTCAATCCTCAATCCTCAATCCTCAATCCTCAATCTTCAATCCTCAATACCCAATCCCCAATCTTCAGTCCTCAATCCTCAATCCTTAACTATCAATCCTCGATCCACAGACCTCGGTGCTCAAACCTCAATCCTCAAGCCTCAGCCCTCATCCTCAATCCTCAATCTTCAATCCTCAATCCTCAATCTTCAATCCTCAATGCTCAATCCTCGATATTCATTCCTCAATACTCAATCCTCAATCCTCAATCCTCACTCTTCAATCCTCAATACCCAATCCTCAATCTTCAATCCTCAATCCTCAATCCTCAATTCTCAAATCTCAATCCTCAGGCCTCAATCTTCAATCCTCAATCCTCAACCCTCAATCCTCAATACTCAATCTCCAATCCTCAATACTCATTCTTCAATCCTCGATCCTCAATCCTCAATCCTCAATCCTCAATCCTCAATCCTCAATCTTCAATCCTCAATACTCAATCTGCAATCCTCAATCCCCAATCGTCAATCCTCAATCCTCATGCTACAATCCACAATACCGAATCCAAAATCTTCAATCCTCAATCCTCAACCCTCAATTCTCAACCCTGAATCCTCTATCCTGAATCCCCAACCTTCAGCTCTGTGTCCTCAACAATCAGTTGTCAATCCTCAATCCTCAATAGAATATACTCAATTCACAGGTTTCAATACTCAATACTCAATCTGCAATCTCCAGATCTCTATCCACAAACATCAATTCTCATCACTCAACCCTCAATACTCAGTCCCCAATCCTCAATCTTCAAACCTCAATGCTCAATCCACAATCCTCAATCATCAGTCCTCAATCCTCTATCCTGAATCCTCAATCGTCAATCTTCAATCCTCAATACCCAATCCTCAATCTTCAATCCTCAATCCTCAATCCTCAATTCTCAATTCCCAATTCTCAATCCTCGATCATCAGACCTCAAACATCAATGCACAACCCTCAGTCCTCGTCCTCAATCCACAAACCTCTATCCTCAATCCTCAATCTTCAATCATCAATATACAATCTTCAGTCCTCAAGCCTCAATACTCAATCCTCAATGTTCAATCCGCGATACCCAATCCTCAATGTTCATTCCTCAATCCTCAATCCTCAATCCTCAATCGTCAATCCACAATACTCAATCCTCAATCCTCAATCCTCAAACCTCAGTCCCCAAACCTCAATCTTCAATCTTCAATCCTCAATACTCAATCTTCAATCCTCAATCCTCAATACTCAATCCTCAATCCTCAATCCTCTATCGTCAGTCTTCAATCCTCAATACTCAATCGTCAATCCTCAACACTCAATACTCAATCCTCAATCCTCATTCTTCAATCCTCAATACCCAATCCTCCATCTTCAATCCTCAATCCTCAATCCTCAATTCTCAATCCTCAATCCTCAGTCCTCAGTCCTCAAAGCTCAATCCTCAACGCTCAGCCCTCATCCTCAATCCTCAATCCTCAATCCACAATCCTCAATCTTCAATCCTCAATACTCAATCTTCGATCCTCAATCCTCAGACCTCAAACCTCAATTCTGAATCCTCAATCCTGAATCATCAATCTTCGGCCCTCAGTCCTCAACAATCAGTTGTCAATCCTCAATCCTCAATAGAATATCCTCAATTCACAGCTTTCAATACGCAATACTCAATCTTCAATCTTCAAACCTCTATCCACAAACATCAATTCTCATCACACAACCCTCAACACTCAGTCCTCAATGTTCAATCCTCAATCCTCAATCCTGAATCCTCAATCGTCAATCTTCAATCCTCAATACTCAATCTTCAATCCTCAATCCTCAATCCCCAATCCTCAATCCTCATTCTTCAATCCTCAATACCCAATCCTCAATCTTCAATCCTCAATCTTCAATCCTCGATTCTCAATCCTCAATCCTCAGTCCTCAGTCCTCAAACCTCAATCCTCAACCCTCAGCCCTAATCGTCAATCCTCAATCCTCGATACTCAATCCTCAACCTTCAATCCTCAATACTCAATCTTCAATCCTCAATCCTCAATTCTCAATCCTCAATCCTCAATCCTCAATCCTCAATCCTCAATCCTCAATCCTCAATCCTCAATCCTCAATCGTCAGTCTTCAATCCTCAATACTCAATCTTCAATCCTCAATCCTCAATCCTCAACCCTCAACCCTTATTCTTCAATCCTCAATACCCAATCCTCAATCTTCAATCCTCAATCGTCAATCCTCAATTCTCAATCCTCAATCCTCAGTCCTCAGTCCTCAAACCTCAATCCACAACCCTCAGCCCTCATCCTCAATCCTCAATCCTCAACCTTCAATCCTCAACCCTCAGTCCTCAATACTCGATCTTCAATCCTCAATCCTCAGTTCTCAAACCTCAATTCTGAATCCTCAATCCTGAATCCTCAATCTTCAATCCTCAATCCCCAATCCTCAATCTTCAATCCTCAATCCTCAATCCTCAGTCCTCAATCCTCAAACTTCAATCCTCAATACTCAATCTTCAATCCTCGAACCTCAATCCTCAATCCTCAATCTTCAAACCGCAACACTCAATCCTCAATCCTCAATCATCAATCCTCAATCCTCAATCCTCAATCCTCAATCGTCAATCTTCAATCCTCAATACTCAACCTTCAATCCTCAATCCTCAATCCTCAAGACCCAATCCTCATTCTTCAATCCTCAACACTCAATCCTCAATCTTGAATCCTCGATCCTCAATCCTCAATCCTCAATCCTCGATCCTCAATCTTCAGTCCTCAGTCCCAAATCCTCATTCTTCAATCCTCAATCCTCAACCCTCAACATTCAATCCTCAGTACTCAACCTTCAATCCTCAATCCTCAATCCTCAATCCTCAATCCTCAATCTTCAATCATCAACATTCAATCTTCAATCCTCAATCCTCAATCCTCAAACCTCAATCCTCAACCCTCAATGTTCAATCCGCAATACCCAATCCTCAATCTTCAAACCTCAATCCTCAATCTTCAATCCTCAATCCTCAATCCTCAATCCTCAGTCCTCAAACCTTAATCCTGAACCCTCATTCCTGTGTCCTCAATCTTCAGCCCTCAGTCCCCAACAATCAGTTGTCAATCCTCAATCCTCAATAGAATATCGTCAATTCACAGCTTTCAATACTCAATACTCAATCTGCAATCTTCAGATCTCTGTCCACAAACATCAATTCTCATCACTCAACCCTCAATACTCAGTCCCCAATCCTCAATCTTCAAACCGCAATGCTCAATCCTCAATCCTCAATCATAAGTCCTCAATCCTCAATCCTGAATCCTCAATCGTCAATGATCAATCCTCAATACTCAATCTTCAATCCTCAATCCTCAATCCTCAAGCCCCGATCCTCATTCTTCAATCCTCAATACCCAATCCTCAATCTTCAATCCTCGATCCTCAATCCACAATCCTCAATCCTCAATCCTCGATCCTCAATCTTCAATCCTCAGTCCCAAATCCTCAATCTTCAATCCTCAATCCTCAACCCTCAATCTTCAATCCTCAATACACAATCTTCAATACTCAATCCTCAATACTCAATCCTCAATCCTCATTCTTCAATCCTCAATGCCCAATCCTCAATCTTCAATCCTCAATCCTCAGTCCTCAAACCTCAATTCTGAATCCTCAATCCTGAATCCTCAATCTTCAATCCTCAATCCCCAATCCTCAATCTTCAATCCTCAATCCTCAATCCTCAACACTCAATGTTCAATCCGCAATACCCAATCCTCAATCTTCAATCCTCAATCGTCAACCCTCAATCATCATTCCTCAATCCTCAGCCCTCAAACATAAATCCTGAATCCTCAATCCTGAATCCTCAACCTTAAGCCCTCAGTCCTCAACAATCAGTTGTCAATCCTCAATCCTCAATAGGATATCATCAATGAACAGCTTTCAATACTCAATACTCAACCTGCAATCTTCAAATCTCTAACCACAAACATCAATTCTCATTACTCATACCTCAACACTAAGTCCCCAATCCTCAATCTTCAATCCTCTATCCTCAACACTCAGTCCCCAATCCTCAATCTTCAATCCTCAATACTCAATCTTCAATCCTCAATCCTCAATCCTCGTTCCCCAGTACTCAATCCTCAATCGTCAATCTCTAATCCTGAATACTCAATCTTCAATCCTCAATCCTCAATCCTCAATCCTCAATCCTCATTCTTCAATCCTCAATACCCAATCCTCAATCTTCAATCCTCAATCCTCAATACTGAATTCTCAAACCTGAATCCTCAGTCCTCAGTCCTCAAACCTCAATCCTCAACCCTCAGCACTCATCCCCAATCCTCAATCCTCAATCCTCAATCCTCAATCTTCAATCCTCAATACTCAATCTTCAATCCTCAATCCTCAGTCCTCAAACCTCAACCCCGAATCCTCAATACTAAATCCTCATTCCTCAATACTCAGCCCTCAAACATCAATCCTGAATCCTCAATCCTGAATACTCAATCTTCAGCCCTCAGTCCTGAACAATCAGTTGTCAATCCTCAATCCTCAATAGGATATCATCAATTAACAGCTTTCAATACTCAATACTCAATCTGCAATCTCCAGATCTCTATCCACAAACATCAATTCTCATCACTCAACTCCCAACACTCAGTCCCAAATCCGTAATCTTCAATCTTCAATCCTCAATTCTCAATCCTCAATCCTCAATCTTCAATCCTCAATACTCAATCTTCAATCCTCAATCCTCAATCCTCGATATTCATTCCTCAATACTCAATCCTCAATCCTCAATTCTCATTCTTCAATCCTCAATGCCCAATCCTCAATCTTCGATCCTCAATCCTCAATCCTGAATTCTCAAACCTCAATCCTCAGTCCTCAGTCCTCAAACCTCAATCCTCAACCCTCAGCCCTCATCCTCAATCCTCAATCCTCAATCCTCAATCCTCAATCTTCAATCCTCAATACTCAATCTTCAATCATCAATCTTCAATCCTCAATACTCAATCTTCAATCCTCAATCCTCAATACTCAATCCTCAATTCTCAATCCTCAATCGTCAGTCTTCAATCCTCAATACTCTATCTTCAATCCTCAATCCTCAATCCTCAATCCTCAATCCTCAATCTTCAATCCTCAATACCCAATCCCCAATCTTCAGTCCTCAATCCTCAATCCTTAACTATCAATCCTCGATCCACAGTCCTCGGTGCTCAAACCTCAATCCTCAAGCCTCAGCCCTCATCCTCAATCCTCAATCTTCAATCCTCAATCCTCAATCTTCAATCCTCAATGCTCAATCCTCGATATTCATTCCTCAATACTCAATCCTCAATCCTCAATCCTCACTCTTCAATCCTCAATACCCAATCCTCAATCTTCAATCCTCAATCCTCAATCCTCAATTCTCAAATCTCAATCCTCAGGCCTCAATCTTCAATCCTCAATCCTCAACCCTCAATCCTCAATACTCAATCTCCAATCCTCAATACTCATTCTTCAATCCTCGATCCTCAATCCTCAATCCTCAATCCTCAATCCTCAATCCTCAATCTTCAATCCTCAATACTCAATCTGCAATCCTCAATCCCCAATCGTCAATCCTCAATCCTCATGCTACAATCCACAATAACGAATCCAAAATCTTCAATCCTCAATCCTCAACCCTCAATTCTCAACCCTGAATCCTCTATCCTGAATCCCCAACCTTCAGCTCTGTGTCCTCAACAATCAGTTGTCAATCCTCAATCCTCAATAGAATATACTCAATTCACAGGTTTCAATACTCAATACTCAATCTGCAATCTCCAGATCTCTATCCACAAACATCAATTCTCATCACTCAACCCTCAATACTCAGTCCCCAATCCTCAATCTTCAAACCTCAATGCTCAATCCACAATCCTCAATCATCAGTCCTCAATCCTCTATCCTGAATCCTCAATCGTCAATCTTCAATCCTCAATACCCAATCCTCAATCTTCAATCCTCAATCCTCAATCCTCAATTCTCAATTCCCAATTCTCAATCCTCGATCATCAGACCTCAAACATCAATGCACAACCCTCAGTCCTCGTCCTCAATCCACAAACCTCTATCCTCAATCCTCAATCTTCAATCATCAATATACAATCTTCAGTCCTCAAGCCTCAATACTCAATCCGCAATGTTCAATCCGCGATACCCAATCCTCAATGTTCATTCCTCAATCCTCAATCCTCAATCCTCAATCGTCAATCCACAATACTCAATCCTCAATCCTCAATCCTCAAACCTCAGTCCCCAAACCTCAATCTTCAATCTTCAATCCTCAATACTCAATCTTCAATCCTCAATCCTCAATACTCAATCCTCAATCCTCAATCCTCTATCGTCAGTCTTCAATCCTCAATACTCAATCTTCAATCCTCAACACTCAATACTCAATCCTCAATCCTCATTCTTCAATCCTCAATACCCAATCCTCCATCTTCAATCCTCAATCCTCAATCCTCAGTCCTCAGTCCTCAAAGCTCAATCCTCAACGCTCAGCCCTCATCCTCAATCCTCAATCCTCAATCCACAATCCTCAATCTTCAATCCTCAATACTCAATCTTCGATCCTCAATCCTCAGACCTCAAACCTCAATTCTGAATCCTCAATCCTGAATCATCAATCTTCGGCCCTCAGTCCTCAACAATCAGTTGTCAATCCTCAATCCTCAATAGAATATCCTCAATTCACAGCTTTCAATACGCAATACTCAATCTTCAATCTTCAAACCTCTATCCACAAACATCAATTCTCATCACACAACCCTCAACACTCAGTCCTCAATGTTCAATCCTCAATCCTCAATCCTGAATCCTCAATCGTCAATCTTCAATCCTCAATACTCAATCTTCAATCCTCAATCCTCAATCCCCAATCCTCAATCCTCATTCTTCAATCCTCAATACCCAATCCTCAATCTTCAATCCTCAATCTTCAATCCTCGATTCTCAATCCTCAATCCTCAGTCCTCAGTCCTCAAACCTCAATCCTCAACCCTCAGCCCTAATCGTCAATCCTCAATCCTCGATACTCTATCCTCAACCTTCAATCCTCAATACTCAATCTTCAATCCTCAATCCTCAATTCTCAATCCTCAATCCTCAATCCTCAATCCTCAATCCTCAATCCTCAATCCTCAATCCTCAATCCTCAATCGTCAGTCTTCAATCCTCAATACTCAATCTTCAATCCTCAATCCTCAATCCTCAACCCTCAACCCTTATTCTTCAATCCTCAATACCCAATCCTCAATCTTCAATCCTCAATCGTCAATCCTCAATTCTCAATCCTCAATCCTCAGTCCTCAGTCCTCAAACCTCAATCCACAACCCTCAGCCCTCATCCTCAATCCTCAATCCTCAACCTTCAATCCTCAATCCTCAGTCCTCAATACTCGATCTTCAATCCTCAATCCTCAGTTCTCAAACCTCAATTCTGAATCCTCAATCCTGAATCCTCAATCTTCAATCCTCAATCCCCAATCCTCAATCTTCAATCCTCAATCCTCAATCCTCAGTCCTCAATCCTCAAACTTCAATCCTCAATACTCAATCTTCAATCCTCGAACCTCAATCCTCAATCCTCAATCTTCAAACCGCAACACTCAATCCTCAATCCTCAATCATCAATCCTCAATCCTCAATCCTCAATCCTCAATCGTCAATCTTCAATCCTCAATACTCAACCTTCAATCCTCAATCCTCAATCCTCAAGACCCAATCCTCATTCTTCAATCCTCAACACTCAATCCTCAATCTTGAATCCTCGATCCTCAATCCTCAATCCTCAATCCTCGATCCTCAATCTTCAGTCCTCAGTCCCAAATCCTCATTCTTCAATCCTCAATCCTCAACCCTCAACCTTCAATCCTCAGTACTCAACCTTCAATCCTCAATCCTCAATCCTCAATCCTCAATCCTCAATCTTCAATCATCAACATTCAATCTTCAATCCTCAATCCTCAATCCTCAAACCTCAATCCTCAACCCTCAATGTTCAATCCGCAATACCCAATCCTCAATCTTCAAACCTCAATCCTCAATCTTCAATCCTCAATCCTCAATCCTCAATCCTCAGTCCTCAAACCTCAATCCTGAACCCTCATTCCTGTGTCCTCAATCTTCAGCCCTCAGTCCCCAAAAATCAGTTGTCAATCCTCAATCCTCAATAGAATATCGTCAACTCACAGCTTTCAATACTCAATACTCAACCTGCAATCTTCAAATCTCTATCCACAAGCATCAATTCTCGTCACTCAACCCCCAACGCTCAGTCCCCAATCCTCAATCTTCAATCCTCAATCCTCAACAGTCAGTCCCCAATCCTCAATCTTCAATCATCAATACTCAATCTTCAATCCTCAATCCTCAATCCTCGATCCCCAATCCTCAACCCTCAATCGTCAATCTCTAATCCTGAATACTCAATCTTCAATCCTCAACCCTCAATCCTCAATCCTGAATACTCATTCTTCAATCCTCAATACCCAATCCTCAATCTTCAATCCTCAATCCTCAATCCTGAATTCTCAATCCTCAATCCTCAGTCCTCAGTCCTCAAACCTCAATCATCAACCCTCAGCCCTCATCCTCAATCCTCAATCCTCAATCCTCAATCCTCAATCTTCAATCCTCAATACTCAATCTTCAATCCTCAATCCTCAGTCCTCAATCCTCAATCCTCAATCCTCAATCCTCAATCGACATTCTTCAATCCTCAATCCTCAGTTCTCAATCCTCAATCCCCAGTCCTTAGTCCTCAAACATCAATTCTCAATCCTCAGTCCTCAGTCCTCAAACCTCAATCCTCAAGCCTCAGCCCTCATCCTCAATCCTCAATCCACAATCCTCAATACTCAATCTTCAATCCACAATAGTCAATCTTCAATCCTCAATCCTCAGTCCTCAAACCTCAATTCCGAATCCTCAATCCTGAATCCTCAGTCTTCGGCCCTCAGTCCTCAACAATCAGTTGTCAATCCTCAATCCTCAATAGAATATCCTCAGTTCAGAGTTTTCAATACGCAATACTCAATCTGCAATCTTCAAATCTCTATCCACAAACATCAATTCTCGTCACTCAACCCTCAACACTCAGTCCCAAATCCGCAATCTTAAATCCTCAATCCTCAATCCTCAATCCTCAATCCTCAATCTTCAATCCTCAATACTCAATCCTCAATCCTCAATCCTCAATCCTCAATATTCATTCCTCAAACCTCAATCCTCAATCCTCAATCCTCATACTTCAATCCTCAATACCCAATCCCCAATCTTCAATCCTCAATCCACAATCCTCAATTCTCAATCCTCAATCCTCAGGCCTCAGTCCTCAATCCTCAATCCTCAATCCTCAGCCCTCATCCTCAATCCTCAATCCTCAATCCACAACCCTCAATCGTCAATCTTCAATCCTGAATACTCAATCTTCAATCCTCAATCCTCAATCCTCAATCCTCAATCCTCATTCCTCAATCCTCAATACCCAATACTCAATCTTCAATCCACAATCCTCAATCCTCTATCCTCAATCCTCAATCCTCAATTTTCAATCCTCATTCTTTAATCCTCAATACCCAATACTCAATCTTCAATCCTCAAACCTCAATCCTCAATTCTCAATCCTCAATCATAAGTCCTCAGTCCTCAAACGTCAATCCTCAACCCTCAGCCCTCATCGTCAATCCTCAATCCTCAATACTCAATCCTCAATCCTCAATCCTCAACCTTCAATCCTCAATCCTCAATCCTCAATACTCAATCTTCAATCCTCAAACCTCAGTCCTCAAACCTCAATTCTGGATCCTCAATCCTGAATACTCAATCCTCAACACTCAATGTTCAATCCGCAATACCCAATCCTCAATCTTCAATCCTCAATCCTCAACCCTCAATCATCATTCCTCAATCCTCAGCCCTCAAACATCAATCCTGAATCCTCAATCCTGAATCCTCAACCTTAAGCCCTCAGTCCTCAACAGTCAGTTGTCAATCCTCAATCCTCAATAGGATATCATCAATGAACAGCTTTCAATACTCAATACTCAACCTGCAATCTTCAAATATCTAACCACAAACATCAATTCTCATTACTCATACCTCAACACTAAGTCCCCAATCCTCAATCTTCAATCCTCTATCCTCAACACTCAGTCCCCAATCCTCAATCTTCAATCCTCAATACTCAATCTTCAATCCTCAATCCTCAATCCTCGTTCCCCAATACTCAATCCTCAATCGTCAATCTCTAATCCTGAATACTCAATCTTCAATCCTCAATCCTCAATCCTCAATCCTCAATCCTCATTCTTCAATCCTCAATACCCAATCCTCAATCTTCAATCCTCAATCCTCAATCCTGAATTCTCAAACCTGAATCCTCAGTCCTCAGTCCTCAAACCTCAATCCTCAACCCTCAGCACTCATCCCCAATCCTCAATCCTCAATCCTCAATCCTCAATCTTCAATCCTCAATACTCAATCTTCAATCCTCAATCCTCAGTCCTCAAACCTCAATCCCGAATCCTCAATCCTGAATCCTCAATCTTCAGCCATCAGTCCTCAACAATCAGTTGTCAATCCCCAATCCTCAATAGAATATCCTCAATTCACAGTTTTCAAAACTCACTACTAAATCTGCAATCTTCAGATCTCTATCCGCAACCATCAATTCTCATCACTCAACCCTCAATACTCAGTCCCCAATCCTCAATCTTCAAACCTCAATCCTCAATCCTCAATCCTCAATCCTCAATCTTCAATCCTCAATACTCAATCTTCAATCCTCAATCCTCAATCCTCAATCCTCAATCCTCAATCCTCATTCTTCAATCCTCAATACCCAGTCCACAATATTCAATCCTCAATCCTCAATCCTCAATCCTCAATCTTCAAATCTCAATCCTCAATCCTCAATCTTCAATCCTCAATCCTCAATCCTCAAACCTCAATCCTGAATCCTCAATCCTGAATCCTCAATCTTCGGCCCTCAGTCCTCAACAATCAGTTGTCAATCCTCAATCCTCAATAGAATATCCACAGTTCAGAGTTTTCAATACGCAGAACTCCATCTGCAATCTTCAAATCTCTATCCACAAACATCAATTCTCATCACTCAAACCTCAACACTCAGTCCCCAATCCTCAATCTTCAATCCTCAATCCTCAATCCTCAATCCTCAATCCCCAATCCTCAATCTTCAATCCTCAATACTCAATCTTCAATCCTCAATCCTCAATCCTCAACCCTCAATCCTCATTCTTCAATCCTCAATACCCAATCCTCAATCTTCAATCCTCAATCCTCAATCCTCAATCCTCAATCCTCAATCCTCAGTCCTCAGTCCTCAGACCTCAATCCTCAACCCTCAGCCCTCATCATCAATCCTCAGTCCTCAATACTCAATCCTCAACCTTCAATCCTCAATACTCAATCTTCAATCCTCAATTCTCAATTCTCAATCCTCAATCCTGAATCCTCAATCCTCAATCCTCAATCCTCTATCCTCAATCGTCAGTCTTCAATCCTCAATACTCAATCTTCAATCCTCAATCCTCAATCCTCAACCCTCAATCCTCATTCTTCAATCCTCAATACCCAATCTTCAATCTTCAATCCTCAATCCTCAATCCTCAATTCTCAATCCTCAATCCTCAGTCCTCAGTCCTCAAACCTCAATCCTCAACCCTCAGCCCTCATCCTCAATCCTCAATCCTCAACCTTCAATCCTCAATCCTCAATCCTCAATACTCAATCTTCAATCCTCAATCCTCAGTACTCAAACCTCAATTCTGAATCCTCAATCCTGAATCCTCAATCAACAATCCTCAATCCCCAAACCTCAATCTTCAATCCTCAATCCTCAATCCTCAGTCCTCAATCCTCAATCTTCAATCCTCAATACTCAATCTTCAATCCTCAATCCTCAATCCTCAATCCTCAATCCTCAATCCTCATTCTTCAATCCTCAATACCCAGTCCACAATATTCAATCCTCAATCCTCAATCCTCAATCCTCAATCTTCAAATCTCAATCCTCAATCCTCAATCTTCAATCCTCAATCCTCAATCCTCAAACCTCAATCCTGAATCCTCAATCCTGAATCCTCAATCTTCGGCCCTCAGTCCTCAACAATCAGTTGTCAATCCTCAATCCTCAATAGAATATCCACAGTTCAGAGTTTTCAATACGCAGAACTCCATCTGCAATCTTCAAATCTCTATCCACAAACATCAATTCTCATCACTCAAACCTCAACACTCAGTCCCCAATCCTCAATCTTCAATCCTCAATCCTCAATCCTCAATCCTCAATCCCCAATCCTCAATCTTCAATCCTCAATACTCAATCTTCAATCCTCAATCCTCAATCCTCAACCCTCAATCCTCATTCTTCAATCCTCAATACCCAATCCTCAATCTTCAATCCTCAATCCTCAATCCTCAATCCTCAATCCTCAATCCTCAGTCCTCAGTCCTCAGACCTCAATCCTCAACCCTCAGCCCTCATCGTCAATCCTCAGTCCTCAATACTCAATCCTCAACCTTCAATCCTCAATACTCAATCTTCAATCCTCAATTCTCAATTCTCAATCCTCAATCCTGAATCCTCAATCCTCAATCCTCAATCCTCTATCCTCAATCGTCAGTCTTCAATCCTCAATACTCAATCTTCAATCCTCAATCCTCAATCCTCAACCCTCAATCCTCATTCTTCAATCCTCAATACCCAATCTTCAATCTTCAATCCTCAATCCTCAATCCTCAATTCTCAATCCTCAATCCTCAGTCCTCAGTCCTCAAACCTCAATCCTCAACCCTCAGCCCTCATCCTCAATCCTCAATCCTCAACCTTCAATCCTCAATCCTCAATCCTCAATACTCAATCTTCAATCCTCAATCCTCAGTACTCAAACCTCAATTCTGAATCCTCAATCCTGAATCCTCAATCAACAATCCTCAATCCCCAAACCTCAATCTTCAATCCTCAATCCTCAATCCTCAGTCCTCAATCCTCAAACTTCAATCCTCAATACTCAATCTTCAATCCTCGATCCTCAATCCTGAATCCTCAATCTTCAAACCGCAACACTCAATCCTCAATCCTCAATCATCAATCCTCAATCCTCAATCCTCAATCCTCAATCGTCAGCCTTCAATCCTCAATCCTCAACCCTCAACCTTCAATCCTCAATACTCAATCTTCAATCCTCAAATCTCAATCCTCAATCCTCAATCCTCAATCTTCAATCATCAATATCCAATCTTCAATCCTCAATCCTCAATCCGCAAACCTCAATCCTCAACCCTCAATGTTCAATCCGCAATACCCAATCCTCAATCTTCAATCCTCAATCCTCAATCCTCAATCCTCAATCCTCATTCCTCAATCCTCAGCCCTCAAACATCAATCCTGAATCCTCAATCCTGAATCCTCAACCTTCAGCCCTCAGTCCTCAACAATCAGTTGTCAATCCTCAATCCTCAATAGGATATCATCAATTAACAGCTTTCAATACTCAATACTCAAGCTGCAATCTTCAAATCTCTATCCACATACATCAATTCTCATCACTCAACCCTCAACACTCAGTCCCCAATCCTCAACCTTCAATCCTCTATCCTCAACACTCAGTCCCCAATCCTCAATCTTCAATCCTCAATACTCAATCTTCAATCCTCAATCCTCAATCCTCGTTCCCCAATACTCAATCCTCAATCGTCAATCTCTAATCCTGAATACTCAATCTTCAATCCTCAATCCTCAATCCTCAATCCTCAATCCTCATTCTTCAATCCTCAATACCCAATCCTCAATCTTCAATCCTCAATCCTCAATCCTGATTTCTCAAACCTGAATCCTCAGTCCTCAGTCCTCAAACCTCAATCCTCAACCCTCAGCACTCATCCCCAATCCTCAATCCTCAATCCTCAATCCTCAATCTTCAATCCTCAATACTCAATCTTCAATCCTCAATCCTCAGTCCTCAAACCTCAATCCCGAATCCTCAATCCTGAATCCTCAATCTTCAGCCCTCAGTCCTCAACAATCAGTTGTCAATCCCCAATCCTCAATAGAATATCCTCAATTCACAGTTTTCAATACTCACTACTAAATCTGCAATCTTCAGATCTCTATCCGCAACCATCAATTCTCATCACTCAACCCTCAATACTCAGTCCCCAATCCTCAATCTTCAAACCTCAATCCTCAATCCTCAATCCTCAATCCTCAATCTTCAATCCTCAATACTCAATCTTCAATCCTCAATCCTCAATCCTCAATCCTCAATCCTCAATCCTCATTCTTCAATCCTCAATACCCAGTCCACAATATTCAATCCTCAATCCTCAATCCTCAATCCTCAATCCTCAATCCTCAGTCCTCAGTCCTCAGACCTCAATCCTCAACCCTCAGCCCTCATCGTCAATCCTCAGTCCTCAATACTCAATCCTCAACCTTCAATCCTCAATCCTCAATCCTCAACCCTCAATCCTCATTCTTCAATCCTCAATACCCAATCTTCAATCTTCAATCCTCAATCCTCAATCCTCAATTCTCAATCCTCAATCCTCAGTCCTCAGTCCTCAAACCTCAATCCTCAACCCTCAGCCCTCATCCTCAATCCTCAATCCTCAACCTTCAATCCTCAATCCTCAATCCTCAATACTCAATCTTCAATCCTCAATCCTCAGTACTCAAACCTCAATTCTGAATCCTCAATCCTGAATCCTCAATCAACAATCCTCAATCCCCAAACCTCAATCTTCAATCCTCAATCCTCAATCCTCAGTCCTCAATCCTCAAACTTCAATCCTCAATACTCAATCTTCAATCCTCGATCCTCAATCCTGAATCCTCAATCTTCAAACCGCAACACTCAATCCTCAATCCTCAATCATCAATCCTCAATCCTCAATCCTCAATCCTCAATCGTCAGCCTTCAATCCTCAATCCTCAACCCGCAACCTTCAATCCTCAATACTCAATCTTCAATCCTCAAATCTCAATCCTCAATCCTCAATCCTCAATCTTCAATCATCAATATCCAATCTTCAATCCTCAATCCTCAATCCTCAAACCTCAATCCTCAACCCTCAATGTTCAATCCGCAATACCCAATCCTCAATGTTCAATCCTCAATCCTCAATCCTCAATCCTCAATCCTCATTCCTCAATCCTCAGCCCTCAAACATCAATCCTGAATCCTCAATCCTGAATCCTCAACCTTCAGCCATCAGTCCTCAACAATCAGTTGTCAATCCTCAATCCTCAATAGGATATCATCAATTAACAGCTTTCAATACTCAATACTCAAGCTGCAATCTTCAAATCTCTATCCACAAACATCAATTCTCATCACTCAACCCTCAACACTCAGTCCCCAATCCTCAACCTTCAATCCTCTATCCTCAACACTCAGTCCCCAATCCTCAAGCTTCAATCCTCAATACTCAATCTTCAATCCTCAGTCCTCAATCCTCGATCCCCAATCCTCAATCCTCAATCGTCAATCTCTAATCCTGAATACTCAATCTTCAATCCTCAATCCTCAATCCTCAATCCTCAATCCTCATTCTTCAATCCTGAATACCCAATCCTCAATCTTCGATCCTCAATCCTCAATCCTGAATTCTGAATCCTCAATCCTCAGTCCTCAGTCGTCAAACCTCAATCCTCAACCCTCAGCCCTCATCCTCAATCCTCAATCCTCAATCCTCAATCCTCAATCTTCAATCCTCAATACTCAATCTTCAATCCTCAATACTCAATCCTCGATATTCATTCCTCAATACTCAATCCTCAATCGTCAATCCTCATTCTTCAATCCTCAATGCCCAATCCTCAATCTTCGATCCTCAATCATCAATCCTGAATTCTCAATCCTCAATCCTCAGTCCTCAGTCCTCAAACCTCAATCCTCAACCCTCAGCCCTCATCCTCAATACTCAATCCTCAATCCTCAATCCTCAATCTTCAATCCTCAATCCTCAATCCTCGATATTCATTCCTCAATACTCAATCCTCAATCCTCAATCCTCACTCTTCAATCCTCAATACCCAATCCTCAATCTTCAATCCTCAATCCTCAATCCTGAATTCTCAATCCTCAATCCTCAGTCCTCAGTCCTCAAACCTCAATCCTCAACCCTCAGCCCTCATCCTCAATACTCAATCCTCAATCCTCAATCCTCAATCTTCAATCCTCAATCCTCAATCCTCGATATTCATTCCTCAATACTCAATCCTCAATCCTCAATCCTCACTCTTCAATCCTCAATACCCAATCCTCAATCTTCAATCCTCAATCCTCAATCCTCAATTCTCAAACCTCAATCCTCAGGCCTCAATCTTCAATCCTCAATCCTCAACCCTCAATCCTCAATACTCAATCTCCAATCCTCAATACTCATTCTTCAATCCTCGATCCTCAATCCTCAATCCTCAATCCTCAATCCTCAATCCTCAATCTTCAATCCTCAATACTCAATCTGCAATCCTCAATCCCCAATCGTCAATCCTCAATCCTCATTCTACAATCCTCAATACCGAATCCAAAATCTTCAATCCTCAATCCTCAACCCTCAATTCTCAACCCTGAATCCTCAATCCTGAATCCCCAACCTTCAGATCTGTGTCCTCAACAATCAGTTGTCAATCCTGAATCCTCAATAGAATATACTCAATTCACAGCTTTCAATACTCAATACTCAATCTGCAATCTCCAGATCTCTATCCACAAACATCAATTCTCATCACTCAACCCTCAATACTCAGTCCCCAATCCTCAATCTTCAAACCTCAATACTCAATCTTCGATCCTCAATCCTCAGACATCAAACCTCAATTCTGCATCCTCAATCCTGAATCATCAATCTTCGGCCCTCAGTCCTCAACAATCAGTTGTCAATCCTCAATCCTCAATAGAATATCCTCAATTCACAGCTTTCAATACGCAATACTCAATCTTCAATCTTCAAACCTCTATCCACAAACATCAATCCTCATCACACAACCCTCAACACTCAGTCCTCAATGTTCAATCCTCAATCCTCAATCCTGAATCGTCAATCGTCAATCTTCAATCCTCAATACTCAATCTTCAATCCTCAATACTCAATCTTCAATCCTCAATCCTCAATCCTCGTTCCCCAATACTCAATCCTCAATCGTCAATCTCTAATCCTGAATACTCAATCTTCAATCCTCAATCCTCAATCCTCAATCCTCAATCCTCATTCTTCAATCCTCAATACCCAATCCTCAATCTTCAATCCTCAATCCTCAATCCTGAATTCTCAAACCTGAATCCTCAGTCCTCAGTCCTCAAACCTCAATCCTCAACCCTCAGCACTCATCCCCAATCCTCAATCCTCAATCCTCAATCCTCAATCTTCAATCCTCAATACTCAATCTTCAATCCTCAATCCTCAGTCCTCAAACCTCAATCCCGAATCCTCAATCCTGAATCCTCAATCTTCAGCCCTCAGTCCTCAACAATCAGTTGTCAATCCCCAATCCTCAATAGAATATCCTCAATTCACAGTTTTCAATACTCACTACTAAATCTGCAATCTTCAGATCTCTATCCGCAACCATCAATTCTCATCACTCAACCCTCAATACTCAGTCCCCAATCCTCAATCTTCAAACCTCAATCCTCAATCCTCAATCCTCAATCCTCAATCTTCAATCCTCAATACTCAATCTTCAATCCTCAATCCTCAATCCTCAATCCTCAATCCTCAATCCTCATTCTTCAATCCTCAATACCCAGTCCACAATATTCAATCCTCAATCCTCAATCCTCAATCCTCAATCTTCAATCCTCAATCCTCAATCCTCAATCTTCAATCCTCAATCCTCAATCCTCAAACCTCAATCCTGAATCCTCAATCCTGAATCCTCAATCTTCGGCCCTCAGTCCTCAACAATCAGTTGTCAATCCTCAATCCTCAATAGAATATCCACAGTTCAGAGTTTTCAATACGCAGAACTCCATCTGCAATCTTCAAATCTCTATCCACAAACATCAATTCTCATCACTCAAACCTCAACACTCAGTCCCCAATCCTCAATCTTCAATCCTCAATCCTCAATCCTCAATCCTCAATTCCCAATCCTCAATCTTCAATCCTCAATACTCAATCTTCAATCCTCAATACTCAATCCTCAACCCTCAATCCTCATTCTTCAATCCTCAATACCCAATCCTCAATCTTCAATCCTCAATCCTCAATCCTCAATCCTCAATCCTCAATCCTCAGTCCTCAGTCCTCAGACCTCAATCCTCAACCCTCAGCCCTCATCGTCAATCCTCAGTCCTCAATACTCAATCCTCAACCTTCAATCCTCAATACTCAATCTTCAATCCTCAATTCTCAATTCTCAATCCTCAATCCTGAATCCTCAATCCTCAATCCTCAATCCTCTATCCTCAATCGTCAGTCTTCAATCCTCAATACTCAATCTTCAATCCTCAATCCTCAATCCTCAATCCTCAATCCTCATTCTTCAATCCTCAATACCCAATCCTCAATCTTCGATCCTCAATCCTCAATCCTGAATTCTGAATCCTCAATCCTCAGTCCTCAGTCGTCAAACCTCAATCCTCAACCCTCAGCCCTCATCCTCAATCCTCAATCCTCAATCCTCAATCCTCAATCTTCAATCCTCAATACTCAATCTTCAATCCTCAATCCTCAGTCCTCAAACCTCAACCCCGAATCCTCAATACTAAATCCTCATTCCTCAATACTCAGCCCTCAAACATCAATCCTGAATCCTCAATCCTGAATACTCAATCTTCAGCCCTCAGTCCTGAACAATCAGTTGTCAATCCTCAATCCTCAATAGGATATCATCAATTAACAGCTTTCAATACTCAATACTCAATCTGCAATCTCCAGATCTCTATCCACAAACATCAATTCTCATCTCTCAACTCCCAACACTCAGTCCCAAATCCGTAATCTTCAATCTTCAATCCTCAATTCTCAATCCTCAATCCTCAATCTTCAATCCTCAATACTCAATCTTCAATCCTCAATCCTCAATCCTCGATATTCATTCCTCAATACTCAATCCTCAATCCTCAATCCTCATTCTTCAATCCTCAATGCCCAATCCTCAATCTTCGATCCTCAATCATCAATCCTGAATTCTCAATCCTCAATCCTCAGTCCTCAGTCCTCAAACCTCAATCCTCAACCCTCAGCCCTCATCCTCAATACTCAATCCTCAATCCTCAATCCTCAATCTTCAATCCTCAATCCTCAATCCTCGATATTCATTCCTCAATACTCAATCCTCAATCCTCAATCCTCACTCTTCAATCCTCAATACCCAATCCTCAATCTTCAATCCTCAATCCTCAATCCTCAATTCTCAAACCTCAATCCTCAGGCCTCAATCTTCAATCCTCAATCCTCAACCCTCAATCCTCAATACTCAATCTCCAATCCTCAATACTCATTCTTCAAACCTCGATCCTCAATCCTCAATCCTCAATCCTCAATCCTCAATCCTCAATCTTCAATCCTCAATACTCAATCTGCAATCCTCAATCCCCAATCGTCAATCCTCAATCCTCATTCTACAATCCTCAATACCGAATCCAAAATCTTCAATCCTCAATCCTCAACCCTCAATTCTCAACCCTGAATCCTCAATCCTGAATCCCCAACCTTCAGATCTGTGTCCTCAACAATCAGTTGTCAATCCTGAATCCTCAATAGAATATACTCAATTCACAGCTTTCAATACTCAATACTCAATCTGCAATCTCCAGATCTCTATCCACAAACATCAATTCTCATCACTCAACCCTCAATACTCAGTCCCCAATCCTCAATCTTCAAACCTCAATGCTCAATCCACAATCCTCAATCATCAGTCCTCAATCCTCTATCCTGAATCCTCAATCGTCAATCTTCAATCCTCAATACCCAATCCTCAATCTTCAATTCTCAATCCTCAATCCTCAATTCTCAATTCCCAATTCTCAATCCTCGATCATCAGACCTCAAACATCAATGCACAACTCTCAGTCCTCGTCCTCAATCCACAACCCTCTATCCTCAATCCTCAATCTTCAATCATCAATATACAATCTTCAGTCCTCAATCCTCAATACTCAATCCTCAATGTTCAATCCGCGATACCCAATCCTCAATGTTCATTCCTCAATCCTCAATCCTCAATCCTCAATCGTCAATCCACAATACTCAATCCTCAATCCTCAATCCTCAAACCTCAGTCCCCAAACCTCAATCTTCAATCTTCAATCCTCAATACTCAATCTTCAATCCTCAATCCTCAATACTCAATCCTCAATCCTCAATCCTCTATCGTCAGTCTTCATCCTCAATACTCAATCTTCAATCCTCAACACTCAATCCTCAATCCTCAATCCTCAATACCCAATCCTCCATCTTCAATCCTCAATCCTCAATCCTCAATTCTCAATCCTCAATCCTCAGTCCTCAGTCCTCAAACCTCAATCCTCAACGCTCAGCCCTCATCCTCAATCCTCAATCCTCAAACCACAATCCTCAATCTTCAATCCTCAATACTCAATCTTCGATCCTCAATCCTCAGACATCAAACCTCAATTCTGAATCCTCAATCCTGAATCATCAATCTTCGGCCCTCAGTCCTCAACAATCAGTCGTCAATCCTCAATCCTCAATAGAATATCCTCAATTCACAGCTTTCAATACGCAATACTCAATCTTCAATCTTCAAACCTCTATCCACAAACATCAATCCTCATCACACAACCCTCAACACTCAGTCCCCAATCCTCAACCTTCAATCCTCTATCCTCAACACTCAGTCCCCAATCCTCAAGCTTCAATCCTCAATACTCAATCTTCAATCCTCAGTCCTCAATCCTCGATCCCCAATCCTCAATCCTCAATCGTCAATCTCTAATCCTGAATACGCAATCTTCAATCCTCAATCCTCAATCCTCAATCCTCAATCCTCATTCTTCAATCCTCAATACCCAATCCTCAATCTTCGATCCTCAATCCTCAATCCTGAATTCTGAATCCTCAATCCTCAGTCCTCAGTCGTCAAACCTCAATCCTCAACCCTCAGCCCTCATCCTCAATCCTCAATCCTCAATCCTCAATCCTCAATCTTCAATCCTCAATACTCAATCTTCAATCCTCAATCCTCAGTCCTCAAACCTCAACCCCGAATCCTCAATACTAAATCCTCATTCCTCAATACTCAGCCCTCAAACATCAATCCTGAATCCTCAATCCTGAATACTCAATCTTCAGCCCTCAGTCCTGAACAATCAGTTGTCAATCCTCAATCCTCAATAGGATATCATCAATTAACAGCTTTCAATACTCAATACTCAATCTGCAATCTCCAGATCTCTATCCACAAACATCAATTCTCATCTCTCAACTCCCAACACTCAGTCCCAAATCCGTAATCTTCAATCTTCAATCCTCAATTCTCAATCCTCAATCCTCAATCTTCAATCCTCAATACTCAATCTTCAATCCTCAATCCTCAATCCTCGATATTCATTCCTCAATACTCAATCCTCAATCCTCAATCCTCATTCTTCAATCCTCAATGCCCAATCCTCAATCTTCGATCCTCAATCATCAATCCTGAATTCTCAATCCTCAATCCTCAGTCCTCAGTCCTCAAACCTCAATCCTCAACCCTCAGCCCTCATCCTCAATACTCAATCCTCAATCCTCAATCCTCAATCTTCAATCCTCAATCCTCAATCCTCGATATTCATTCCTCAATACTCAATCCTCAATCCTCAATCCTCACTCTTCAATCCTCAATACCCAATCCTCAATCTTCAATCCTCAATCCTCAATCCTCAATTCTCAAACCTCAATCCTCAGGCCTCAATCTTCAATCCTCAATCCTCAACCCTCAATCCTCAATACTCAATCTCCAATCCTCAATACTCATTCTTCAAACCTCGATCCTCAATCCTCAATCCTCAATCCTCAATCCTCAATCCTCAATCTTCAATCCTCAATACTCAATCTGCAATCCTCAATCCCCAATCGTCAATCCTCAATCCTCATTCTACAATCCTCAATACCGAATCCAAAATCTTCAATCCTCAATCCTCAACCCTCAATTCTCAACCCTGAATCCTCAATCCTGAATCCCCAACCTTCAGATCTGTGTCCTCAACAATCAGTTGTCAATCCTGAATCCTCAATAGAATATACTCAATTCACAGCTTTCAATACTCAATACTCAATCTGCAATCTCCAGATCTCTATCCACAAACATCAATTCTCATCACTCAACCCTCAATACTCAGTCCCCAATCCTCAATCTTCAAACCTCAATGCTCAATCCACAATCCTCAATCATCAGTCCTCAATCCTCTATCCTGAATCCTCAATCGTCAATCTTCAATCCTCAATACCCAATCCTCAATCTTCAATTCTCAATCCTCAATCCTCAATTCTCAATTCCCAATTCTCAATCCTCGATCATCAGACCTCAAACATCAATGCACAACTCTCAGTCCTCGTCCTCAATCCACAACCCTCTATCCTCAATCCTCAATCTTCAATCATCAATATACAATCTTCAGTCCTCAATCCTCAATACTCAATCCTCAATGTTCAATCCGCGATACCCAATCCTCAATGTTCATTCCTCAATCCTCAATCCTCAATCCTCAATCGTCAATCCACAATACTCAATCCTCAATCCTCAATCCTCAAACCTCAGTCCCCAAACCTCAATCTTCAATCTTCAATCCTCAATACTCAATCTTCAATCCTCAATCCTCAATACTCAATCCTCAATCCTCAATCCTCTATCGTCAGTCTTCATCCTCAATACTCAATCTTCAATCCTCAACACTCAATCCTCAATCCTCAATCCTCAATACCCAATCCTCCATCTTCAATCCTCAATCCTCAATCCTCAATTCTCAATCCTCAATCCTCAGTCCTCAGTCCTCAAACCTCAATCCTCAACGCTCAGCCCTCATCCTCAATCCTCAATCCTCAAACCACAATCCTCAATCTTCAATCCTCAATACTCAATCTTCGATCCTCAATCCTCAGACATCAAACCTCAATTCTGAATCCTCAATCCTGAATCATCAATCTTCGGCCCTCAGTCCTCAACAATCAGTCGTCAATCCTCAATCCTCAATAGAATATCCTCAATTCACAGCTTTCAATACGCAATACTCAATCTTCAATCTTCAAACCTCTATCCACAAACATCAATCCTCATCACACAACCCTCAACACTCAGTCCTCAATGTTCAATCCTCAATCCTCAATCCTGAATCCTCAATCGTCAATCTTCAATCCTCAATACTCAACCTTCAATCCTCAATCCTCAATCCCCAATCCTCAATCCTCATTCTTCAATCCTCAATACCCAATCCTCAAGCTTCAATCCTCAATCCTCAATCCTCGACTCTCAATCCTCAATCCTCAGTCCTCAGTCCTCAAACCTCAATCCTCAACCCTCAGCCCTAATCGTCAATCCGCAATCCTCGATACTCAATCCTCAACCTTCAATCCTCAATACTCAATCTTCAATCCTCAATCCTCAATTCTCAATCCTCAATACTCAATCCTCAATCCTCAATCCTCAATCCTCAATCCTCAATCCTCAATCGTCAGTCTTCAATCCTCAATACTCAATCTTCAATCCTCAATCCTCAATCCTCAACCCTCAACCCTTATTCTTCAATCCTCAATACCCAATCCTCAATCTTCAATCCTCAATCGTCAATCCTCAATTCTCAATCCTCAATCCTCAGTCCTCAGTCCTCAAACCTCAATCCACAACCCTCAGCCCTCATCCTCAATCCTCAATCCTCAACCTTCAATCCTCAATCCTCAGTCCTCAATACTCAATCTTCAATCCTCAATCCTCAGTTCCCAAACCTCAATTCTGAATCCTCAATCCTGAATCCTCAATCTTCAATCCTCAATCCCCAATCCTCAATCTTCAATCCTCAATCCTCAATCCTCAGTCCTCAATCCTCAAACTTCAATCCTCAATACTCAATCTTCAATCCTCGAACCTCAATCCTCAATCCTCAATCTTCAATCCGCAACACTCAATCCTCAATCCTCAATCATCAATCCTCAATCCTCAATCCTCAATCCTCAATCGTCAATCTTCAATCCTCAATACTCAACCTTCAATCCTCAATCCTCAATCCTCAAGACCCAATCCTCATTCTTCAATCCTCAACACTCAATCCTCAATCTTGAATCCTCGATCCTCAATCCTCAATCCTCAATCCTCAATCCTCAATCCTCGATCCTCAATCTTCAATCCTCAGTCCCAAATCCTCAATCTTCAATCCTCAATCCTCAACCCTCAACCTTCAATCCTCAATACTCAACCTTCAATCCTCAATCCTCAATCCTCAATCCTCAATCCTCAATCTTCAATCATCAACATTCAATCTTCAATCCTCAATCCTCAATCCTCAAACCTCAATCCTCAACCCTCAATGTTCAATCCGCAATACCCAATCCTCAATCTTCAAACCTCAATCCTCAATCTTCAATCCTCAATCCTCAATCCTCAATCCTCAGTCCTCAAACCTCAATCCTGAACCCTCATTCCTGTGTCCTCAATCTTCAGCCCTCAGTCCCCAACAATCAGTTGTCAATCCTCAATCCTCAATAGAATATCGTCAATTCACAGCTTTCAATAGTCAATACTCAACCTGCAATCTTCAAATCTCTATCCACAAATATCAATTCTCGTCACTCAACCCCCAACGCTCAGTCCCCAATCCTCAATCTTCAATCCTCAATCCTCAACAGTCAGTCCCCAATCCTCAATCTTCAATCCTCAATACTCAATCTTCAATCCTCAATCCTCAATCCTCGATCCCCAATCCTCAATCCTCAATCGTCAATCTCTAATCCTGAATACTCAATCTTCAATCCTCAATCCTCAATCCTCAATCCTGAATACTCATTCTTCAATCCTCAATACCCAATCCTCAATCTTCAATCCTCAATCCTCAATCCTGAATTCTCAATCCTCAATCCTCAGTCCTCAGTCCTCAAACCTCAATCATCAACCCTCAATCTTCAATCCTCAATACTCAATCTTCAATCCTCAATCCTCAGTCCTCAATACTCAATCCTCAATCCTCAATCCTCAATCCACATTCTTCAATCCTCAATCCCCAGTTCTCAATCCTCAATCCTCAGTCCTTAGTCCTCAAACCTCAATTCTCAATCCTCAGTCCTCACTCCTCAAACCTCAATCCTCAAGCCTCAGCCCTCATCCTCAATCCTCAATCCACAATCCTCAATACTCAATCTTCAATCCACAATAGTCAATCTTCAATCCTCAATCCTCAGTCCTCAAACCTCAATTCCGAATCCTCAATCCTGAATCCTCAGTCTTCGGCCCTCAGTCCTCAACAATCAGTTGTCAATCCTCAATCCTCAATAGAATATCCTCAGTTCAGAGTTTTCAATACGCAATACTCAATCTGCAATCTTCAAATCTCTATCCACAAACATCAATTCTCGTCACTCAACCCTCAACACTCAGTCCCAAATCCGCAATATTAAATCCTCAATCCTCAATCCTCAATCCTCAATCCTCAATCTTCAATCCTCAATACTCAATCTTCAATCCTCAATCCTCAATCCTCAATATTCATTCCTCAAACCTCAATCCTCAATCCTCAATCCTCATACTTCAATCCTCAATACCCAATCCCCAATCTTCAATCCTCAATCCACAATCCTCAATTCTCAATCCTCAATCCTCAGGCCTCAGTCCTCAATCCTCAATCCTCAACCCTCAATCCTCATACTTCAGTCCTCAATACCCAATCTTCAATCTTCAATCCTCAATCCTCAATCCTCAATTCTCAATCCTCAATCCTCAGTCCTCAGTCCTCAAACCTCAATCCTCAACCCTCAGCCCTCATCCTCAATCCTCAATCCTCAACCTTCAATCCTCAATCCTCAATCCTCAATACTCAATCTTCAATCCTCAATCCTCAGTACTCAAACCTCAATTCTGAATCCTCAATCCTGAATCCTCAATCAACAATCCTCAATCCCCAAACCTCAATCTTCAATCCTCAATCCTCAATCCTCAGTCCTCAATCCTCAAACTTCAATCCTCAATACTCAATCTTCAATCCTCGATCGTCAATCCTGAATCCTCAATCTTCAAACCGCAACACTCAATCCTCAATCCTCAATCATCAATCCTCAATACTCAATCCTCAATCCTCAATCGTCAACCTTCAATCCTCAATACTCAACCTTCAATCCTCAATCCTCAATCCTCAAGACCCAATCCTCATTCTTCAATCCTCAATACCCAATCCTCAATCTTGAATCCTCGATCCTCAATCCTCGATCCTCAATCCTCAATCCTCGATCCTCAATCTTCAATCCTCAGTCCCAAATCCTCAATCTTCAATCCTCAATCCTCAACCCTCAAACTTCAATCCTCAATACTCAACCTTCAATCCTCAATCCTCAATCCTCAATCCTCAATCCTCAATATTCAATCATCAATATTCAATCTTCAATCCTCAATCCTCAATCCTCAAACCTCAATCCTCAACCCTCAATGTTCAATCCGCAATACCCAATCCTCATTCTTCAAACCTCAATCCTCAATCTTCAATCCTCAATCCTCAATCCTCAATCCTCAGTCCTCAAACCTCAATCCTGAACCCTCATTCCTGTGTCCTCAATCTTCAGCCCTCAGTCCCCAACAATCATCTGTCAATCCTCAATCCTCAATAGAATATCGTCAATTCACAGCTTTCAATACCCAATACTCAACCTGCAATCTTCAAATCTCTATCCACAAACATCAATTCTCGTCACTCAACCCCCAACGCTCAGTCCCCAATCCTCAATCTTCAATCCTCAATCCTCAACACTCAGTCCCCAATCCTCAATCTTCAATCCTCTATCCTCAGCACTCAGTCCCCAATCCTCAATCTTCAATCCTCAATACTGAATCTTCAATCCTCAATCCTCAATCCTCAATCCTCAATCCTCGATCCTCAACCCTCAATCCTCAATCGTCAATCTCTAATCCTGAATACTCAATCTTCAACCCTCAATCCTCAATCCTCAATCCTCAACCCTCATTCTTCAATCCTCAATACCCAATACGCAATCTTCAATTCTCAATCCTCAATCCTGAATTCTCAATCCTCAACCCTCAATCTTCAATCCTCAATACTCAATCTTCAATCCCCAATCCTCAATACTCAATCCTCAATCCTCATTCTTCAATCCTCAATGCCCAATCCTCAATCTTCAATCCTCAATCCTCAATCCTCAATTCTCAATCCTGAATCCAGAATCCTCATACTTCAAACATCAATACTCAACCATCAGTCCTCGTCCTCAATCCACAACCCTCAATCCTCAATCCTCAATCTTCAATCATCAATATTCAATCTTCAATCCTCAATCCTCAATCCTCAAACCTCAATCCTCAACCCTCAATGTTCAATCCGCAATACCTAATCCTCAATCTTCAAACCTCAATCCCCAATCCTCAATCCTCACTCCTCAATCCTCAATCCTCAGTCCTCAAACCTCAATCCTGAACCCTCAATCCTGAATCCTCAATCTTCAGCCCTCAGTACTCAACAATCAGTTGTCAATCCTCAATCCTCAATAGAATATCATCAATTCACAGCTTTCAATACTCAATACTCAACCTGCAATATTCAAATCTCTATCCACAAACATCAATTCTCATCACTCAACCCTCAACACTCAGACCCCAATCCGCAATTTTCAATCCTCTATCCTCAACACTCAGTCCCCAATCCTCAATCTTCAATCCTCAGTCCTCAACCGTCAATCCTCAATCCTCAATACTCAATCCTCAATTGTCAGTCTTCAATCCTCAATACTCAATATTCAATCCTCAATCCTCAATCCTCAATCCTCAATCCTCATTCTTCAATCCTCAATACCCAATCCTCAATCTTCAATCCTCAATCCTCAATCCTCAATTCTCAATCCTCAATCCTCAGTCCTCAGTCCTCAAACCTCAATCCTCAACCCTCAGCCCTCATCCTCAATCCTCCATCCTCAACCTTAAACCCTGAATCCTCAATCCTCAATACTCAATCTTCAATCCTCAATCCTCAGTCCTCAAACCTCAATTCTGAATCCCCAATCCTGAATCCTCAATCTTCAATCCTCAATCCCCAATCCTCAATCTTCAATCCTCAATCCTCAATCCTCAACACCCAATGTTCAATCCGCAATACCCAATCCTCAATCTTCAATCCTCAATCCTCAATCCTCAATCATCATTCCTCAATCCTCAGCCCTCAAACATCAATCCTGAATCCTCGATCCTGAATCCTCAACCTTCAGCCCTCAGTCCTCAACAATCAGTTGTCAATCCTCAATCCTTAATAGGATATCATCAATGAACAGCTTTCAATACTCAATACTCAACCTGCAATCTTCAAATCTCTAACCACAAACATCAATTCTCATTACTCATACCTCAACACTAAGTCCCCAATCCTCAATCTTCAATCCTCTATCCTCAACACTCAGTCCCCGGTCCTCAATCTTCAATCCTCAATACTCAATCTTAAATCCTCAATCCTCAATCCTCGTTCCCCAATACTCATTCCTCAATCGTCAATCTCTAATCCTGAATACTCAATCTTCAATCCTCAATCCTCAATCCTCAGTCCTCAATCCTCAATCTTCAATCCTCAATACCCAATCCTCAATCTTCAATCCTCAATCCTCAATCATGAATTCTCAATCCTCAATCCTCAGTCCTCAGTCCTCAAACCTCAATCCTCAACCCTCAGCCATCATCCCCAATCCTCAATCCTCAATCCTCAATCCTCAATCCTCAATCTTCAATCCTCAATACCCAATCCTCAATCTTCAATCCTCAATCCTCATTCTTCAATCCTCAATACCCAATCCTCAATCGTCAATCCACGACCCTCAATCCCCAATACTCAATCCTCAATCCTCGATCCTCAATCTTCAATCCTCAGTCCCAAATCCTCAATCTTCAATCCTCTATGCTCAACCCACAGTCTTCAATCCTCAATACTCAATCTTCAATCCTCAATCCTCAATCCTCAATCCTCAATCCACATTCGTCAATCCTCAATACCCAATCCTCAATCTTCAATCCTCAATCCTCAATCCTCAATCCTCAATCCTCAATTCTCTATCCCGAATCCTCAATCGTCATACTTCAAACATCAAGACTCAACCCTCAGTCCTCGTCCTCAATCCACAACCCTCAATCCTCAATCCTCAATCTTCAATCATCAATATTGAATCTTCAATCCTCAATCCTCAATCCTCATACCTCAATCATCAACACTCAATGTTCAATCCGCAATACCCAATCCTCAATCTTCAATCCTCAATCCTCAATCCTCAATCCTCAATCCTCATTCCTCAGTACTCAGCCCTCAAACATCAATCCTGAATCCTCAATCCTGAATCCTCAATCTTCAGCCCTCAGTCCTGAACAATCAGTTGTCAATCCTCAATCCTCAATAGGATATCATCAATTAACAGCTTTCAATACTCAATACTCAATCTGCAATCTCCAGATCTCTATCCACAAACATCAATTCTCATCACTCAACTCCCAACACTCAGTCCCAAATCCGTAATCTTCAATCTTCAATCCTCAATTCTCAATCCTCAATCCTCAATCTTCAATCCTCAATAGTCAATCTTCAATCCTCAATCCTCAATCCTCGATATTCATTCCTCAATACTCAATCCTCAATCCTCAATCCTCAAGCCTCAGCCCTCATCCTCAATCCTCAATCCACAATCCTCAATACTCAATCTTCAATCCACAATAGTCAATCTTCAATCCTCAATCCTCAGTCCTCAAACCTCAATTCCGAATCCTCAATCCTGAATCCTCAGTCTTCGGCCCTCAGTCCTCAACAATCAGTTGTCAATCCTCAATCCTCAATAGAATATCCTCAGTTCAGAGTTTTCAATACGCAATACTCAATCTGCAATCTTCAAATCTCTATCCACAAACATCAATTCTCGTCACTCAACCCTCAACACTCAGTCCCAAATCCGCAATATTAAATCCTCAATCCTCAATCCTCAATCCTCAATCCTCAATCTTCAATCCTCAATACTCAATCTTCAATCCTCAATCCTCAATCCTCAATATTCATTCCTCAAACCTCAATCCTCAATCCTCAATCCTCATACTTCAATCCTCAATACCCAATCCCCAATCTTCAAACCTCAATCCACAATCCTCAATTCTCAATCCTCAATCCTCAGGCCTCAGTCCTCAATCCTCAATCCTCAACCCTCAATCCTCATACTTCAGTCCTCAATACCCAATCTTCAATCTTCAATCCTCAATCCTCAATCCTCAATTCTCAATCCTCAATCCTCAGTCCTCAGTCCTCAAACCTCAATCCTCAACCCTCAGCCCTCATCCTCAATCCTCAATCCTCAACCTTCAATCCTCAATCCTCAATCCTCAATACTCAATCTTCAATCCTCAATCCTCAGTACTCAAACCTCAATTCTGAATCCTCAATCCTGAATCCTCAATCAACAATCCTCAATCCCCAAACCTCAATCTTCAATCCTCAATCCTCAATCCTCAGTCCTCAATCCTCAAACTTCAATCCTCAATACTCAATCTTCAATCCTCGATCGTCAATCCTGAATCCTCAATCTTCAAACCGCAACACTCAATCCTCAATCCTCAATCATCAATCCTCAATACTCAATCCTCAATCCTCAATCGTCAACCTTCAATCCTCAATACTCAACCTTCAATCCTCAATCCTCAATCCTCAAGACCCAATCCTCATTCTTCAATCCTCAATACCCAATCCTCAATCTTGAATCCTCGATCCTCAATCCTCAATCCTCAATCCTCAATCCTCGATCCTCAATCTTCAATCCTCAGTCCCAAATCCTCAATCTTCAATCCTCAATCCTCAACCCTCAAACTTCAATCCTCAATACTCAACCTTCAATCCTCAATCCTCAATCCTCAATCCTCAATCCTCAATATTCAATCATCAATATTCAATCTTCAATCCTCAATCCTCAATCCTCAAACCTCAATCCTCAACCCTCAATGTTCAATCCGCAATACCCAATCCTCAATCTTCAAACCTCAATCCTCAATCTTCAATCCTCAATCCTCAATCCTCAATCCTCAGTCCTCAAACCTCAATCCTGAACCCTCATTCCTGTGTCCTCAATCTTCAGCCCTCAGTCCCCAACAATCATCTGTCAATCCTCAATCCTCAATAGAATATCGTCAATTCACAGCTTTCAATACCCAATACTCAACCTGCAATCTTCAAATCTCTATCCACAAACATCAATTCTCGTCACTCAACCCCCAACGCTCAGTCCCCAATCCTCAATCTTCAATCCTCAATCCTCAACACTCAGTCCCCAATCCTCAATCTTCAATCCTCTATCCTCAACCCTCAATCCTCAATCGTCAATCTCTAATCCTGAATACTCAATCTTCAACCCTCAATCCTCAATCCTCAATCCTCAATCCTCATTCTTCAATCCTCAATACCCAATACGCAATCTTCAATCCTCAATCCTCAATCCTGAATTCTCAATCCTCAATCCTCAGTACTCAGTCCTCAAACCTCAATCCTCAAACCTCAGCCCTCATCCTCAATCCTCAATGCTCAGCCTTAAACCCTGAATCCTCAATCCTCAATACTCAATCTTCAATCCTCAATCCTCAGTCCTCAAACCTCAATTCTGAATCCTCAATCCTGAATCCTCAATCTTCAATCCTCAATCCCCAATCCTCAATCTTCAATCCTCAATCCTCAATCCTCAACACTCAATGTTGAATCCGCAATACCCAATCCTCAATCTTCAATCCTCAATCCTCAATCCTCAATCATCATTCCTCAATCCTCAGCCCTCAAACATCAATCCTGAATCCTCAATCCTGAATCCTCAACCTTCAGCCCTCAGTCCTCAACAATCAGTTGTCAATCCTCAATCCTCAATAGGATATCATCAATGAACAGCTTTCAATACTCAATACTCAACCTGCAATCTTCAAATCTCTAACCACAAACATCAATTCTCATTACTCATACCTCAACACTAAGTCCCCAATCCTCAATCTTCAATCCTCTATCCTCAACACTCAGTCCCTAATCCTCAATCTTCAATCCTCAATACTCAATCTTAAATCCTCAATTCTCAATCCTCGTTCCCCACTACTCAATCCTCAATCGTCAATCTCTAATCCTGAATACTCAATCTTGAATCCTCAATCCTCAATCCTCAATCCTCAATCCTCATTCTTCAATCCTTAATACCCAATCCTCAATCTTCAATCCTCAATCCTCAATCCTGAATTCTCAATCCTCAATCCTCAGTTCTCAGTCCTCAAACCTCAATCCTCAACCCTCAGCCCTCATCCCCAATCCTCAATCCTCAATCCTCAATCCTCAGTCTTCAATCCTCAATACTCAATCTTCAATCCTCAATCCTCAGTCCTCAAACCTCAATCCCGAATCCTCAATCCTGAATCCTCAATCTTCAGCCCTCAGACCTCAACAATCAGTTGTCAATCCCCAATCCTCAATAGAATATCCTCAATTCACAGTTTTCAATACTCACTACTAAATCTGCAATCTTCAGATCTCTACCCGCAACCATCAATTCTCATCACTCAACCCTCAATACTCAGTCCCCAATCCTCAATCTTCAAACCTCAATCCTCAATCCTCAATCCTCAATCCTCAATCTTCAATTCTCTATCCTCAACACTCAGTCCCCAATCCTCATTCTTCAATCCTCAATCCTCAATCCTCAATCCTCAATACCCAATCCTCAATCTTCAATCCTCAATCCTCATTCTTCAATCCTCAATACCCAATCCTCAATCGTCAATCCACGACCCTCAATCCCCAATACTCAATCCTCAATCCTCGATCCTCAATCTTCAATCCTCAGTCCCAAATCCTCAATCTTCAATCCTCTATGCTCAACCCACAGTCTTCAATCCTCAATACTCAATCTTCAATCCTCAATCCTCAATCCTCAATCCTCAATCCACATTCGTCAATCCTCAATACCCAATCCTCAATCTTCAATCCTCAATCCTCAATCCTCAATCCTCAATTCTCTATCCCGAATCCTCAATCGTCATACTTCAAACATCAAGACTCAACCCTCAGTCCTCGTCCTCAATCCACAACCCTCAATCCTCAATCCTCAATCTTCAATCATCAATATTGAATCTTCAATCCTCAATCCTCATACCTCAATCATCAACACTCAATGTTCAATCCGCAATACCCAATCCTCAATCTTCAATCCTCAATCCTCAATCCTCAATCCTCAATCCTCATTCCTCAGTACTCAGCCCTCAAACATCAATCCTGAATCCTCAATCCTGAATCCTCAATCTTCAGCCCTCAGTCCTGAACAATCAGTTGTCAATCCTCAATCCTCAATAGGATATCATCAATTAACAGCTTTCAATACTCAATACTCAATCTGCAATCTCCAGATCTCTATCCACAAACATCAATTCTCATCACTCAACTCCCAACACTCAGTCCCAAATCCGTAATCTTCAATCTTCAATCCTCAATTCTCAATCCTCAATCCTCAATCTTCAATCCTCAATAGTCAATCTTCAATCCTCAATCCTCAATCCTCGATATTCATTCCTCAATACTCAATCCTCAATCCTCAATCCTCATTCTTCAATCCTCAATACCCAATCCTCAATCTTCGATCCTCAATCCTCAATCCTGAATTCTCAATCCTCAATCCTCAGTCCTCAGTCCTCAAACCTCAATCCTCAACCCTCAGCCCTCATCCTCAATCCTCAATCCTCAATCCTCAATCCTCAATCTTCAATCCTCAATACTCAATCTTCAATCATCAATCTTCAATCCTCAATACTCAATCTTCAATCCTCAATCCTCAATACTCAATCCTCAATTCTCAATCCTCAATCGTCAGTCTTCAATCCTCAATACTCTATCTTCAATCCTCAATCCTCAATCCTCAATCCTCAATCCTCAATCTTCAATCCTCAATACCCAATCCCCAATCTTCAGTCCTCAATCCTCAATCCTTAACTCTCAATCCTCGATCCTCAGTCCTCGGTGCTCAAACCTCAATCCTCAAGCCTCAGCCCTCATCATCAATCCTCAATCTACAATCCTCAATCCTCAATCTACAATCCTCAATCCTCAATCCTCGATATTCATTCCTCAATACTCAATCCTCAATCCTCAATCCTCACTCTTCAATCCTCAATACCCAATCCTCAATCTTCAATCCTCAATCCTCAATCCTCAATTCTCAATCCTCAATCCTCAGTCCTCAGTCCTCAAACCTCTATCCTCAACCCTCAGCCCTAATCGTCAATCCTCAATCCTCAATACTCAATCCTCAACCTTCAATCCTCAATACTCAATCTTCAATCCTCAATCCTGAATTCTCAATCCTCAATACTCAATCCTCAATCCTCAATCCTCAATCCTCAATCCTCAATCCTCAATCGTCAGTCTTCAATCCTCAATACTCAATCTTCAATCCTCAATCCTCAATCCTCAACCCTCAATCCTCATTCTTCAATCCTCAATACCCAATCCTCAATCTTCAATCCTCAATCGTCAATCCTCAATTCTCAATCCTCAATCCTCAGTCCTCAGTCCTCAAACCTCAATCCACAACCCTCAGCCCTCATCCTCAATCCTCAATCCTCAACCTTCAATCCTCAATCCTCAATCCTCAATACTCAATCTTCAATCCTCAATCCTCAGTCCTCAAACCTCAATTCTGAATCCTCAATCCTGAATCCTCAATCTTCAATCCTCAATCCCCAATCCTCAATCTTCAATCCTCAATCCTCAATCCTCAGTCCTCAATCCTCAAACTTCAATCCTCAATACTCAATCTTCAATCCTCGAACCTCAATCCACAATCCTCAATCTTCAAACCGCAACACTCAATCCTCAATCCTCAATCATCAATCCTCAATCATCAATCCTCAATCCTCAATCGTCAATCTTCAATCCTCAATACTCAACCTTCAATCCTCAATCCTCAATCCTCAAGACCCAATCCTCATTCTTCAATCCTCAATACTCAATCCTCAATCTTGAATCCTCGATCCTCAATCCTCAATCCTCAATCCTCAATCCTCGATCCTCAATCTTCAATCCTCATTCCCAAATCCTCAATCTTCAATCCTCAATCCTCAACCCTCAACCTTCAATCCTCAATACTCAACCTTCAATCCTCAATCCTCAATCCTCAATCCTCAATCCTCAATCTTCAATCATCAATATTCAATCTTCAATCCTCGATCCTCAATCCTCAAACCTCAATCCTCAACCCTCAATGTTCAATCCGCAATACCCAATCCTCAATCTTCAAACCTCAATCCTCAATCTTCAATCCTCAATCCTCAATCCTCAATCCTCAGTCCTCAAACCTCAATCCTGAACCCTCATTCCTGTGTCCTCAATCTTCAGCCCTCAGTCCCCAACAATCAGTTGTCAATCCTCAATCCTCAATAGAATATCGTCAATTCACAGCTTTCAATACTCAATACTCAACCTGCAATCTTCAAATCTCTATCCACAAACATCAATTCTCAGCACTCAACCCCCAACGCTCAGTCCCCAATCCTCAATCTTCAATACTGAATCCTCAACACTCAGTCCCCAATCCTCAATCTTCAATCCTCAATACTCAATCTTCAATCCTCAATCCTCAGTCCTCAATCCTCAATCCTCAGCCCTCAAACCTCAATCCTGAATCCTCAATCCTGAATCGTCAGTCTTCAGCCCTCAGACCTCAACAATCAGTTGTCAATCCTCAATCCTCAATAGGATATCATCAATTAACAACTTTCAATACTCAATACTCAACCTGCAATCTTCAAATCTCTATCCACAAACATCAATTCTCATCACTCAACCCTCAACACTCAGTCCCCAATCCTCAATCTTCAATCCTCTATTCTCAGCACTCAGTCCCCAATCCTCATTCTTCAATCGTCAATACTGAATCTTCAATCCTCAATCCTCAATTCTCAATCCTCAATCCTCGATCCTCAACCCTCAATCCTCAATCGTCAATCTCTAATCCTGAATACTCAATCTTCAACCCTCAATCCTCAATCCTCAATCCTCAATCCTCATTCTTCAATCCTCAATACCCAATACGCAATCTTCAATCCTCAATCCTCAATCCTGAATTCTCAATCCTCAATCCTCAGTACTCAGTCCTCAAACCTCAATCCTCAAACCTCAGCCCTCATCCTCAATCCTCAATGCTCAGCCTTAAACCCTGAATCCTCAATCCTCAATACTCAATCTTCAATCCTCAATCCTCAGTCCTCAAACCTCAATTCTGAATCCTCAATCCTGAATCCTCAATCTTCAATCCTCAATCCCCAATCCTCAATCTTCAATCCTCAATCCTCAATCCTCAACACTCAATGTTGAATCCGCAATACCCAATCCTCAATCTTCAATCCTCAATCCTCAATCCTCAATCATCATTCCTCAATCCTCAGCCCTCAAACATCAATCCTGAATCCTCAATCCTGAATCCTCAACCTTCAGCCCTCAGTCCTCAACAATCAGTTGTCAATCCTCAATCCTCAATAGGATATCATCAATGAACAGCTTTCAATACTCAATACTCAACCTGCAATCTTCAAATCTCTAACCACAAACATCAATTCTCATTACTCATACCTCAACACTAAGTCCCCAATCCTCAATCTTCAATCCTCTATCCTCAACACTCAGTCCCCAATCCTCAATCTTCAATCCTCAATACTCAATCTTAAATCCTCAATTCTCAATCCTCGTTCCCCACTACTCAATCCTCAATCGTCAATCTCTAATCCTGAATACTCAATCTTGAATCCTCAATCCTCAATCCTCAATCCTCAATCCTCATTCTTCAATCCTTAATACCCAATCCTCAATCTTCAATCCTCAATCCTCAATCCTGAATTCTCAATCCTCAATCCTCAGTCCTCAGTCCTCAAACCTCAATCCTCAACCCTCAGCCCTCATCCCCAATCCTCAATCCTCAATCCTCAATCCTCAATCTTCAATCCTCAATACTCAATCTTCAATCCTCAATCCTCAGTCCTCAAACCTCAATCCCGAATCCTCAATCCTGAATCCTCAATCTTCAGCCCTCAGACCTCAACAATCAGTTGTCAATCCCCAATCCTCAATAGAATATCCTCAATTCACAGTTTTCAATACTCACTACTAAATCTGCAATCTTCAGATCTCTACCCGCAACCATCAATTCTCATCACTCAACCCTCAATACTCAGTCCCCAATCCTCAATCTTCAAACCTCAATCCTCAATCCTCAATCCTCAATCCTCAATCTTCAATTCTCTATCCTCAACACTCAGTCCCCAATCCTCAATCTTCAATCCTCAATCCTCAATCCTCAATCCTCAATCCTCAATCCTCAGTCCTCAAACCTCAATCCTCAATCCTCAACCCTCAAACTTCAATCCTCAATACTCAACCTTCAATCCTCAATCCTCAATCCTCAATCCTTAATCCTCAATCTTCAATCATCAATATTCAATCTTCAATCCTCAATCCTCAATCCTCAAACCTCAATCCTCAACCCTCAATGTTCAATCCGCAATACCCAATCCTCAATCTTCAAACCTCAATCCTCAATCTTCAATCCTCAATCCTCAATCCTCAATCCTCAGTCCTCAAACCTCAATCCTGAACCCTCATTCCTGTGTCCTCAATCTTCAGCCCTCAGTCCCCAACAATCAGTTGTCAATCCTCAATCCTCAATAGAATATCGTCAATTCACAGCTTTCAATACTCAATACTCAACCTGCAATCTTCAAATCTCTATCCACAAACATCAATTCTCAGCACTCAACCCCCAACGCTCAGTCCCCAATCCTCAATCTTCAATACTGAATCCTCAACACTCAGTCCCCAATCCTCAATCTTCAATCCTCAATACTCAATCTTCAATCCTCAATCCTCAGTCCTCAATCCTCAATCCTCAGCCCTCAAACTTCAATCCTGAATCCTCAATCCTGAATCGTCAGTCTTCAGCCCTCAGACCTCAACAATCAGTTGTCAATCCTCAATCCTCAATAGGATATCATCAATTAACAACTTTCAATACTCAATACTCAACCTGCAATCTTCAAATCTCTATCCACAAACATCAATTCTCATCACTCAACCCTCAACACTCAGTCCCCAATCCTCAATCTTCAATCCTCTATTCTCAGCACTCAGTCCCCAATCCTCATTCTTCAATCGTCAATACTGAATCTTCAATCCTCAATCCTCAATTCTCAATCCTCAATCCTCGATCCTCAACCCTCAATCCTCAACACTCAATGTTGAATCCGCAATACCCAATCCTCAATCTTCAATCCTCAATCCTCAATCCTCAATCATCATTCCTCAATCCTCAGCCCTCAAACATCAATCCTGAATCCTCAATCCTGAATCCTCAACCTTCAGCCCTCAGTCCTCAACAATCAGTTGTCAATCCTCAATCCTCAATAGGATATCATCAATGAACAGCTTTCAATACTCAATACTCAACCTGCAATCTTCAAATCTCTAACCACAAACATCAATTCTCATTACTCATACCTCAACACTAAGTCCCCAATCCTCAATCTTCAATCCTCTATCCTCAACACTCAGTCCCCAATCCTCAATCTTCAATCCTCAATACTCAATCTTAAATCCTCAATTCTCAATCCTCGTTCCCCACTACTCAATCCTCAATCGTCAATCTCTAATCCTGAATACTCAATCTTGAATCCTCAATCCTCAATCCTCAATCCTCAATCCTCATTCTTCAATCCTTAATACCCAATCCTCAATCTTCAATCCTCAATCCTCAATCCTGAATTCTCAATCCTCAATCCTCAGTCCTCAGTCCTCAAACCTCAATCCTCAACCCTCAGCCCTCATCCCCAATCCTCAATCCTCAATCCTCAATCCTCAATCTTCAATCCTCAATACTCAATCTTCAATCCTCAATCCTCAGTCCTCAAACCTCAATCCCGAATCCTCAATCCTGAATCCTCAATCTTCAGCCCTCAGACCTCAACAATCAGTTGTCAATCCCCAATCCTCAATAGAATATCCTCAATTCACAGTTTTCAATACTCACTACTAAATCTGCAATCTTCAGATCTCTACCCGCAACCATCAATTCTCATCACTCAACCCCCAATACTCAGTCCCCAATCCTCAATCTTCAAACCTCAATCCTCAATCCTCAATCCTCAATCCTCAATCTTCAATTCTCTATCCTCAACACTCAGTCCCCAATCCTCAATCTTCAATCCTCAATCCTCAATCCTCAATCCTCAATCCTCAATCCTCAGTCCTCAAACCTCAATCCTCAATCCTCAACCCTCAAACTTCAATCCTCAATACTCAACCTTCAATCCTCAATCCTCAATCCTCAATCCTTAATCCTCAATCTTCAATCATCAATATTCAATCTTCAATCCTCAATCCTCAATCCTCAAACCTCAATCCTCAACCCTCAATGTTCAATCCGCAATACCCAATCCTCAATCTTCAAACCTCAATCCTCAATCTTCAATCCTCAATCCTCAATCCTCAATCCTCAGTCCTCAAACCTCAATCCTGAACCCTCATTCCTGTGTCCTCAATCTTCAGCCCTCAGTCCCCAACAATCATCTGTCAATCCTCAATCCTCAATAGAATATCGTCAATTCACAGCTTTCAATACCCAATACTCAACCTGCAATCTTCAAATCTCTATCCACAAACATCAATTCTCGTCACTCAACCCCCAACGCTCAGTCCCCAATCCTCAATCTTCAATCCTCAATCCTCAACACTCAGTCCCCAATCCTCAATCTTCAATCCTCTATCCTCAGCACTCAGTCCCCAATCCTCAATCTTCAATCCTCAATACTGAATCTTCAATCCTCAATCCACAATCCTCAATCCTCAATCCTCGATCCTCAACCCTCAATCCTCAATCGTCAATCTCTAATCCTGAATACTCAATCTTCAACCCTCAATCCTCAATCCTCAATCCTCAACCCTCATTCTTCAATCCTCAATACCCAATACGCAATCTTCAATTCTCAATCCTCAATCCTGAATTCTCAATCCTCAACCCTCAATCTTCAATCCTCAATACTCAATCTTCAATCCCCAATCCTCAATACTCAATCCTCAATCCTCATTCTTCAATCCTCAATGCCCAATCCTCAATCTTCAATCCTCAATCCTCAATCCTCAATTCTCAATCCTGAATCCAGAATCCTCATACTTCAAACATCAATACTCAACCATCAGTCCTCGTCCTCAATCCACAACCCTCAATCCTCAATCCTCAATCCTCAAACCTCAATCCTCAACCCTCAATGTTCAATCCGCAATACCTAATCCTCAATCTTCAAACCTCAATCCCCAATCCTCAATCCTCACTCCTCAATCCTCAATCCTCAGTCCTCAAACCTCAATCCTGAATCCTCAATCCTGAATCCTCAATCTTCAATCCTCAATCCCCAATCCTCAATCTTCAATCCTCAATCCTCAATCCTCAATCCTCAACACTCAATGTTGAATCCGCAATACCCAATCCTCAATCTTCAATCCTCAATCCTCAATCCTCAATCATCATTCCTCAATCCTCAGCCCTCAAACATCAATCCTGAATCCTCAATCCTGAATCCTCAACCTTCAGCCCTCAGTCCTCAACAATCAGTTGTCAATCCTCAATCCTCAATAGGATATCATCAATGAACAGCTTTCAATACTCAATACTCAACCTGCAATCTTCAAATCTCTAACCACAAACATCAATTCTCATTACTCATACCTCAACACTAAGTCCCCAATCCTCAATCTTCAATCCTCAATACTCAATCTTAAATCCCCAATTCTCAATCCTCGTTCCCCACTACTCAATCCTCAATCGTCAATCTCTAATTCTGAATACTCAAACTTCAATCCTCAATCCTCAATCCTCAATCCTCAATCCTCATTCTTCAATCCTTAATACCCAATCCTCAATCTTCAATCCTCAATCCTCAATCCTGAATTCTCAATCCTCAATCCTCAGTCCTCAGTCCTCAAACCTCAATCCTCAACCCTCAGCCCTCATCCCCAATCCTCAATCCTCAATCCTCAATCCTCAATCTTCAATCCTCAATACTCAATCTTCAATCCTCAATCCTCAGTCCTCAAACCTCAATCCCGAATCCTCAATCCTGAATCCTCAATCTTCAGCCCTCAGTCCTCAACAATCAGTTGTCAATCCTCAATCCTCAATAGGATATCATCAATTAACAGATTTCAATACTCAATACTCAACCTGCAATCTTCAAATCTCTATCCAAAAACATCAATTCCCATCACTCAACTCCCAACACTCAGTCCCAAATCCGTAATCTTCAATCTTCAATCCTCAATTCTCAATCCTCAATCCTCAATCTTCAATCCTCAATACTCAATCTTCAATCCTCAATCCTCAATCCTCGATTTTCATTCCTCAATACTCAATCCTCAATCCTCAATCCTCATTCTTCAATCCTCAATACCCAATCCTCAATCTTCGATCCTCAATCCTCAATCCTGAATTCTCAATCCTCAATCCTCAGTCCTCAGTCCTCAAACCTCAATCCTCAACCCTCAGACCTCATCCTCAATCCTCAATCCTCAATCCTCAATCCTCAATCTTCAATCCTCAATACTCAATCTTCAATCATCAATCTTCAATCCTCAATACTCAATCTTCAATCCTCAATCCTCAATACTCAATCGTCAATTCTCAATCCTCAATCGTCAGTCTTCAATCCTCAATACTCTATCTTCAATCCTCAATCCTCAATCCTCAATCCTCAATCCTCAATCTTCAATCCTCAATACCCAATCCCCAATCTTCAGTCCTCAATCCTCAATCCTTAACTCTCAATCCTCGATCCTCAGTCCTCGGTGCTCAAACCTCAATCCTCAAGCCTCAGCCCTCATCCTCAATCCTCAATCTTCAATCCTCAATCCTCAATCTTCAATCCTCAATCCTCAATCCTCGATATTCATTCCTCAACACTCAATCCTCAATCCTCAATCCTCACTCTTCCATCCTCAATACCCAATCCTCAACCTTCAATCCTCAATCCTCAATCCTTAATTCTCAAACCTCAATCCTCAGGCATCAATTTTCAATCCTCAATCCTCAACACTCAATCCTCAATCTTCAATCCTCAATCCTCAACACTCAATCCTCAATACTCAATCTTCAATCCTCAGTACTCATTCTTCAATCCTCGATCCTCAATCCTCAATCCTCAATCCTCAATCCTCAATCCTCAATCTTCAATCCCCAATACTCAATCTGCAATCCTCAATCCCCAATCCTCAATTCTCAATCCTGAATCCAGAATCCCCATACTTCAAACATCAATACTCAACCCTCAGCCCTCGTTCTCAATCCACAACCCTCAATCCTCAATCCTCAATCTTCAATCATCAATATTCAATCTTCAATCCTCAATCCTCAATCCTCAAACCTCAATCCTCAACCCTCAATGTTCAATCCGCAATACCTAATCCTCAATCTTCAAACCTCAATCCCCAATCCTCAATCCTCAATCCTCAATCCTCAATCCTCAGTCCCCAAACCTCAATCCTGAACCCTCAATCCTGAATCCTCAATCTTCAGCCCTCAGTACTCAACTATCAGTTGTCAATCCTCAATCCTCAATAGAATATCATCAATTCACAGCTTTCAATACTCAATACTCAACCTGCAATCTTAAAATCTCTATCCACAAACATCAATTCTCATCACTCAACCCTCAACACTCAGTCCCCAATCCTCAACCTTCAATCCTCTATCCTCAACACTCAGTCCCCAATCCTCTATCTTCAATTCTCAATCCTCAATCCTCAATCCTCAATCCTCAATCCTGAATCCTCAATCAACAATCCTCAATCCCCAAACCTCAATCCTCGATCCTCAATCTTCAATCCTCAGTCCCAAATCCTCAACCTTCAATCCTCAATCCTCAACCCTCAACCTTCAATCCTCAATACTCAATCTTCAATCCTCAATCCTCAATCCTCAATCCTCAATCCTCAATCTTCAATCATCAATATTCAATCTTCAATCCTCAATCCTCAATCCTCAAACCTCAATCCTCAACCCTCAATGTTCAATCCGCAGTACCCAATCCTCAACCTTCAATCCTCAATCCTCAGTCCTCAGTCCTTAAACCTCAATCCTCAACCCTCAGCCCTCATCCTCAATCCTCAATCCTGAATCCTCAATCCTCGATCTTCAATCCTCAATACTCAATCTTCAATCCTCAATCCTCAGTCCCCAAACCTCAATCCCGAATCCACAATCCTGAATCCTCAATCTTCAGCCCTCAATCCTCAACAATCAGTTGTCAATCCCCAATCCTCAATAGAATATCCTCAATTCACAGTTTTCAATACTCATTGCTCAATCTGCAATCTTCAGATCTCTATCCACAAACATCAATTCTCATCACTCAACCCTCAATACTCAGTCCCCAATCCTCAATCTTCAAACCTCAGTCCTCTATCCTCAATCCTCAATCCTCAATCCTCAATCTTCAATCCTCAATACTCAATCTTCAATCCTCAATCCTCAGTCCTCAAACCTCAATTCCGAATCCTCAATCCTGAATCATCAATCTTCGGCCCTCAGTCCTCAACAATCAGTTTTCAATCCTCAGTCCTCAATAGAATATCCTCAGTTCAGAGTTTTCAATACTCAACACTCATTCTGCAATCTTCAGATCTCTATCCACAAACATCAATTCTCATCACTCAACCCTCAATACTCAGTCCCCAATCCTCAAACTTCAAACCGCGACCCTCACTCCTCAATGCTCAATCATCAATCCTCACTCCACAATCCTCAATCCTCAATCGTCAATCTTCAATCCTCAATACTCAATCTCCAATACTCAATCCTCAATCCTCAAGCCCCAATCCTCATTCTTCAATCCTCAATACCCAATCCTCAGTCTTCAATCCTCGATCCTCAATCCTCAATCCTCAATCTTCAAACCTCGATCCTCAAACTTCAATCCTCAGTCCCAAATCCTCAATCCTCAATCCTCAATCCTCAACCCTCAATCTTCAATCCTCAATATTCAGTCTTCAATCCTCAACCCTCAATCCTCAGTCCTCAATCCTCATTCTTCAATCCTCAATGCCCAATCCTCAATCTTCAATCCTCAATCCTCAATCCTCAATTCTCAATCCTGAATCCAGAATCCTCATACTTCAAGCATCAATACTCAGCCCTCAGTCCTCGTCCTCAATCCACAACCCTCAATCCTCAATCCTCTATCTTCAATCATCAATATTCAACCATCAATCCTCAATCCTCAATCCTCAAACCTCAATCCTCAACCCTCAATGTTCAATCCGCAATACCCAAACCTCAAACTTCAAACCTCAATCCTCAATCCTCAATCCTCAATCCTCAATCCTCAATCCTCTGTCCACAAACCTCAATCCTGAACCCTCAATGCTGAATCCTCAATCTACAATCCTCGATCCTCAATCCTCAATCCTCAATACTCAATCCTCGATCCTCAATCTTCAATCCTCAGTCCCACACCCTCAATCTTCAATCCTCAATCCTCAGTCCTCAAACCTCAATTCCGAATCCTCAATCCTGAATCCTCAATCTTCGGCCCTCAGTCCTCAACAATCAGCTGTCAATCCTCAATCCTCAATAGAATATCCTCAGTTCAGAGTTTTCAATACGCAATACTCAATCTGCAATCTTCAAATCTCTATCCACAAACATCAATTCTCATCACTCAACCCTCAACACTCAGTCCCAAATCCGCAATCTTCAATCCTCGATCCTCAATCCTCAATCCTCAATCCTCATTCCTCAATCCTCAGCCCTCAAACATCAATCCTGAATCCTCAATCCTGAATCCTCAATCTTCAGCCCTCAGTCCTCAACAATCAGTTGTCAATCCTCAATCCTCAATAGGATATCATCAATTAACAGCTTTCAATACTCAATACTCAATCTGCAATCTTCAAATCTCTATCCACAAACATCAATTCTCATCACTCAACCCTCAACACTCAGTCCCCAATCCTCATTATTCAATCCTCTATCCTCAACACTCAGTCCCCGATCCTCAATCTTCAATCCTCAATACTCAATCTTCAATCCTCAGTCCTCAATCCTCGATCCCCAATCCTCAATCCTCAATCGTCAATCTCTAATCCTGAATACTCAATCTTCAATCCTCAATCCTCAATCCTCAATCCTCAATCCTCATTCTTCAATCCTCAATACCCAATTCTCAATCTTCGACCCTCAATCCTCAATCCTGAATTCTCAATCCTCAATCCTCAGTCCTCAGTCGTCAAACCTCAATCCTCAACCCTCTGCCCTCATCCTCAATCCTCAATCCTCAGTCCTCAATCCTCAATCCTCAATCGTCGATCCTCAATACTCAATCTTCAATCCTCAATCCTCAGTCCTCAAACCTCAATCCCGAATCCTCAATACTAAATCCTCAATCTTCGGCCCTCAGTCCTCTACAATCAGTTGTCAATCCACAATCTTCAATAGAATATCCTCAGTTCAGAGATTTCAATACGCAACACTCAATCTGCAATCTTCAAATCTCTATCCACAAACATTAATTCTCATCACTCAACCCTCAACACTCAGTCCCAAATCCGCAATCTTCAATCCTCAATCCTCAATCCTCAATCCTCAATCCTCAATCTTCAATCCTCAATACCCAATCCTCAATCTTCAATCCTCAATCCTCATTCTTCAATCCTCAATACCCAATCCTCAATCGTCAATCCTCAATACTCAACCTTCAATCCTCATCCTTCAATCCTCAATACCCAATCCTCAATCTTCAATCCTCAATCCTCAATCCTCAGTCCTCAGTCCTCAAACCTCAATCCTCAACCCTCAGCCCTCATCCTCAATCCTCAATCCTCAATCCTCAATCCTCAATCTTCAATCCTCAATACTCAAACTTCAATCCTCAATCCTCAATACTCAATCCTCAATCCTCAATCTTCAATCCTCAATCGTCAATACTCAATTCTCAATCCTCAATCCTCAGTCCTCAGTCCTCAAACCTCAATCCTCAAACCTCAGCCCTCATCCTCAATCCTCAATCCTCAATATTCAATCCTCAATCCTCAATCCTAAATACTGAATCTTCAATCCTCAATCCTCAGTCCTCAGACCTCAATTCTGAATCCTCAATCCTGAATCCTCAATCTTCAATCCTCAATCCCCAATCCTCAATCTTCAATCCTCAATCCTCAATACTCAATCCTCAATCCTGAATCTTCAATCCTCAATACTCAATCTTCAATCCTCAAGCCTCAATCCTCAATCCTCAATCCTCAATCCTCAATCCTCAATCTTCAATCCTCAATACTCAATCTGCAATCCTCAGTCCTCAATCCTCAATCCTCAATCCTCATTCTTCAATCCTCAATACCGAATCCTCAATCTTCAATCCTCAATCCTCAATCCTCAATTCTCAATACTCAATCTTCAATCATCAATATTCAATCTTCAATCCTCAATCCTCGATCCTCAATCCTCAATCCTCAGACCTCAATGTTCAATCCGCAATAACTAATCCTCAAACTTCAATCCTCAATCCTCAATCCTCAATCCTCAATCCCCAATCCTCAATCCTCAGCCCTCAAACCTCAATTCTGAATCCTCAATCCTGAATCCTCAATCTTCGGCCCTCAGTCCTCAACAATCAGTTGTCAATCATCAATCCTCAATAGAATATCCTCAATTCACAGTTTTCAATACTCAATACTCAATCTGCAATCATCAAACCTATATCCACAAACATCAATTCTCATCACTCAACCCTCAACACTCTGTCCCCAATATTCAGTCCTCAATCCTCAATCCTCAACCCTCAATCGTCAATCTACAATCCTCAATACTCAATCATCTATCCTCAATCCTCAATCCTCAATCCTCAATCCTCATTCTTCAATCCTCAGTACCGAATCCTCAATCTTCAATCCTCAATCCTCAATCCTCAATTCTCAATACTCAATCTTCAATCATCAATATTCAATCTTCAATCCTCAATCCTCAATCCTCAATCCTCAATCCTCTGCCCTCAATATTCAATCCGCAATAACTAATCCTCAATCTTCAATCCCAATCCTCAATCCTCAATCCTCAATACTCAATCCTCAGCCCTCAAACCACAATCCTGAATCCTCAACCCTGAATCCTCGATCTTCAGCCCTCAGTCCTCAACAATCAGTTGTCAATCCTCAATCCTCAATAGAATATCATCAATTCACAGCTTTCAATACTCAATACTCAACCTGCAATCTTCAAATCTCTATCCACAAACGTCAATTCTCATCACTCAACCCTCAACGCTCAGTCCCCAATCATCAATCTTCAATCCTCAATCCTCAACACTCAGTCCCCAATCCTCAATCTTCAATCCTCAATACCCAATCTTCAATCCTCAACCCTCAATCCTCGATCCTCAATCCTCAATCCTCAATCGTCAATCTCCAATCCTGAATACTCAATCTTCAATCCTCAATCGTCAATCCTCAATCCTCAATCCTCATCCTTCAATCCTCAATACCCAATCCTCAATCTTCAATCCTCAATCCTCAATCCTGAATTCTCAATCCTCAATCCTCAGTCCTCAGTCCTCAAACCTCAATCCTCAACCCTCAGCCCTCATCCTCAATCCTCAATCCTCAATCCTCAATCCTCAATCTTCAATCCTCAATACTCAAACTTCAAGCTTCAATCCTCAATACTCAATCCTCAATCCTCAATCCACAATCGTCAGTCTTCAACCCTCAATACTCAATCTTCAATCCTCAATCCTCAATCCTCAATCCTCAATCCTCGATCTTCAATCCTCAATCCTCAATTCTCAATCCTCAATCCTCAGTCCTCAGTCCTCAAACCTCAATCCTCAACCCTCAGCACTCATCCTCAATCCTCAGTCCTCAATCTTCAATCCTCAATACTCAATCCTCAATACTCAATCTTCAATCCTCAATCCTCAGTCATGATACCTCAATTCTGAATCCTCAATCCTGAATCCTCAATTTTCAATCCTCAATCCCAAATCCTCAATCTTCAATCCTCAATCCTCAATCCTCAATCCTCAATCCTCAATCCTCAATCTTCAATCCTCAATACTCAATCGTCAATCCTCAATCCTCAGTCCTCAATCCTCAGTCCTCAATCTTCAGCCCTCAGTCCTCAACAATCAGTTGTCAATCCCCAATCCTCAATAGAATATTCTCAATTCACAGTTTTCAATACTCATTGCTCAATCTGCAATCTTCAGATCTCTATCCAGAAACATCAATTCTCATCACTCGACCCTCAATACTCAGTCCCCAATCCTCAATGTTCAAACCTCAATCCTCTATCCTCAATCCTCAATCCTCAACCTTCAATCCCCAATACTCAATCTTCATTCCTCAATCCTCAATCCTCAATCCTCGATCCTCAACCTTCAATCCTCAATACCCAATCTTCAATCTTCAATTCTCAATCCTCAATTCTCAATCCTCAATCCTCATCCTTCAATCCTCAGCCCTCAAACGTCAATCCCGATTCCTCAATCCTGAATACTCAATCTTCAGCCTTCAGTCCTCAACAGTCAGTTGTCAATCCCCAACCCTCAATAGAGTATCCTCAGTTAACAGTTTTCAATACTCATTACTCAATCTGCAATCTTCAGATCTCTATCCACAAACATCAATTCTCATCACTCAACCCTCAATACTCAGTCCCCAATCCTCAATCTTCAAACCTAAATCCTCAATCCTCAATCCTCAATCCTCAATCTTCAATCCTCAATACTCAATCTTCAAACCTCAACCCTCAATCCTCAATCCTCAATCATCAATCATCAATCATCAATCCTCAATCCTCAATCGTCAATCGTCAATCTTCAATCCTCAATCCTCAATCCTCAATACTCAGTCCCCAAACCTCAATCCTCAACCTTCAACCCTCAATGTTCGATCCGCAATACCCAATCCTCAATCTTCAAACCTCAATCCCCAATCCTCAATACTCAATCCTCAATCCTCAATCCTCAGTAATCAAACTTCAATCCTGAACTCTCAATCCTGAATCCTCAATCTTCAGGCCTCAGTCCTCAACAATCAGTTGTCAATCCTCAATCCTCAATAGAATATCATCAATTCACAGCTTTCAATACTCAATACTCAACCTGCAATCTTCAAATCTCTAACCACAAGCATCAATTCTCATCACTCAACCCTCAATACTCAGTCCCCAATCCTCAATCTTCAATCCTCAATCCTCAATCCTCAATCCTCAACCCTCTATCCTCAGTCCTCAAACCTCAATCCTGAGTCCTCAATCCTGAATCCCCAACCTTCAGCTCTGAGTCCTCAACAATCTTTTGTCAAACCTCAATCCTCAATAGAATATCCACAATTCACAGTTTTCAATACTCAATGCTCCATCTGCAATCTTCAGATCTCTATCCACAAACATCAATTCTCATCACTCAACCCTCAATACTCAGTCCACAATCCTCAATCTTCAAACCTAAATCCTCAATCCTCAATCCTCAGACCTCAAACCCCAATCCTCAACTCTCAGCCCTCATCCTCAATCCTCAATCCTCAATCCTCAATACTCAATCTTCAATCCTCAAACCTCAGTCCTCAAACCTCAATTCTGGATCCTCAATCCTGAATACTCAATCCTCAACACTCAATGTTCAATCCGCAATACCCAATCCTCAATCTTCAATCCTCAATCCTCAACCCTCAATCATCATTCCTCAATCCTCAGCCCTCAAACATCAATCCTGAATCCTCAATCCTGAATCCTCAACCTTAAGCCCTCAGTCCTCAACAGTCAGTTGTCAATCCTCAATCCTCAATAGGATATCATCAATGAACAGCTTTCAATACTCAATACTCAACCTGCAATCTTCAAATATCTAACCACAAACATCAATTCTCATTACTCATACCTCAACACTAAGTCCCCAATCCTCAATCTTCAATCCTCTATCCTCAACACTCAGTCCCCAATCCTCAATCTTCAATCCTCAATACTCAATCTTCAATCCTCAATCCTCAATCCTCGTTCCCCAATACTCAATCCTCAATCGTCAATCTCTAATCCTGAATACTCAATCTTCAATCCTCAATCCTCAATCCTCAATCCTCAATCCTCATTCTTCAATCCTCAATACCCAATCCTCAATCTTCAATCCTCAATCCTCAATCCTGAATTCTCAAACCTGAATCCTCAGTCCTCAGTCCTCAAACCTCAATCCTCAACCCTCAGCACTCATCCCCAATCCTCAATCCTCAATCCTCAATCCTCAATCTTCAATCCTCAATACTCAATCTTCAATCCTCAATCCTCAGTCCTCAAACCTCAATCCCGAATCCTCAATCCTGAATCCTCAATCTTCAGCCATCAGTCCTCAACAATCAGTTGTCAATCCCCAATCCTCAATAGAATATCCTCAATTCACAGTTTTCAAAACTCACTACTAAATCTGCAATCTTCAGATCTCTATCCGCAACCATCAATTCTCATCACTCAACCCTCAATACTCAGTCCCCAATCCTCAATCTTCAAACCTCAATCCTCAATCCTCAATCCTCAATCCTCAATCTTCAATCCTCAATACTCAATCTTCAATCCTCAATCCTCAATCCTCAATCCTCAATCCTCAATCCTCATTCTTCAATCCTCAATACCCAGTCCACAATATTCAATCCTCAATCCTCAATCCTCAATCCTCAATCTTCAAATCTCAATCCTCAATCCTCAATCTTCAATCCTCAATCCTCAATCCTCAAACCTCAATCCTGAATCCTCAATCCTGAATCCTCAATCTTCGGCCCTCAGTCCTCAACAATCAGTTGTCAATCCTCAATCCTCAATAGAATATCCACAGTTCAGAGTTTTCAATACGCAGAACTCCATCTGCAATCTTCAAATCTCTATCCACAAACATCAATTCTCATCACTCAAACCTCAACACTCAGTCCCCAATCCTCAATCTTCAATCCTCAATCCTCAATCCTCAATCCTCAATCCCCAATCCTCAATCTTCAATCCTCAATACTCAATCTTCAATCCTCAATCCTCAATCCTCAACCCTCAATCCTCATTCTTCAATCCTCAATACCCAATCCTCAATCTTCAATCCTCAATCCTCAATCCTCAATCCTCAATCCTCAATCCTCAGTCCTCAGTCCTCAGACCTCAATCCTCAACCCTCAGCCCTCATCGTCAATCCTCAGTCCTCAATACTCAATCCTCAACCTTCAATCCTCAATACTCAATCTTCAATCCTCAATTCTCAATTCTCAATCCTCAATCCTGAATCCTCAATCCTCAATCCTCAATCCTCTATCCTCAATCGTCAGTCTTCAATCCTCAATACTCAATCTTCAATCCTCGATCCTCAATCCTCAACCCTCAATCCTCATTCTTCAATCCTCAATACCCAATCTTCAATCTTCAATCCTCAATCCTCAATCCTCAATTCTCAATCCTCAATCCTCAGTCCTCAGTCCTCAAACCTCAATCCTCAACCCTCAGCCCTCATCCTCAATCCTCAATCCTCAACCTTCAATCCTCAATCCTCAATCCTCAATACTCAATCTTCAATCCTCAATCCTCAGTACTCAAACCTCAATTCTGAATCCTCAATCCTGAATCCTCAATCAACAATCCTCAATCCCCAAACCTCAATCTTCAATCCTCAATCCTCAATCCTCAGTCCTCAATCCTCAAACTTCAATCCTCAATACTCAATCTTCAATCCTCGATCCTCAATCCTGAATCCTCAATCTTCAAACCGCAACACTCAATCCTCAATCCTCAATCATCAATCCTCAATCCTCAATCCTCAATCCTCAATCGTCAGCCTTCAATCCTCAATCCTCAACCCTCAACCTTCAATCCTCAATACTCAATCTTCAATCCTCAAATCTCAATCCTCAATCCTCAATCCTCAATCTTCAATCATCAATATCCAATCTTCAATCCTCAATCCTCAATCCTCAAACCTCAATCCTCAACCCTCAATGTTCAATCCGCAATACCCAATCCTCAATCTTCAATCCTCAATCCTCAATCCTCAATCCTCAATCCTCATTCCTCAATCCTCAGCCCTCAAACATCAATCCTGAATCCTCAATCCTGAATCCTCAACCTTCAGCCCTCAGTCCTCAACAATCAGTTGTCAATCCTCAATCCTCAATAGGATATCATCAATTAACAGCTTTCAATACTCAATACTCAAGCTGCAATCTTCAAATCTCTATCCACAAACATCAATTCTCATCACTCAACCCTCAACACTCAGTCCCCAATCCTCAACCTTCAATCCTCTATCCTCAACACTCAGTCCCCAATCCTCAATCTTCAATCCTCAATACTCAATCTTCAATCCTCAATCCTCAATCCTCGTTCCCCAATACTCAATCCTCAATCGTCAATCTCTAATCCTGAATACTCAATCTTCAATCCTCAATCCTCAATCCTCAATCCTCAATCCTCATTCTTCAATCCTCAATACCCAATCCTCAATCTTCAATCCTCAATCCTCAATCCTGAATTCTCAAACCTGAATCCTCAGTCCTCAGTCCTCAAACCTCAATCCTCAACCCTCAGCACTCATCCCCAATCCTCAATCCTCAATCCTCAATCCTCAATCTTCAATCCTCAATACTCAATCTTCAATCCTCAATCCTCAGTCCTCAAACCTCAATCCCGAATCCTCAATCCTGAATCCTCAATCTTCAGCCCTCAGTCCTCAACAATCAGTTGTCAATCCCCAATCCTCAATAGAATATCCTCAATTCACAGTTTTCAATACTCACTACTAAATCTGCAATCTTCAGATCTCTATCCGCAACCATCAATTCTCATCACTCAACCCTCAATACTCAGTCCCCAATCCTCAATCTTCAAACCTCAATCCTCAATCCTCAATCCTCAATCCTCAATCTTCAATCCTCAATACTCAATCTTCAATCCTCAATCCTCAATCCTCAATCCTCAATCCTCAATCCTCATTCTTCAATCCTCAATACCCAGTCCACAATATTCAATCCTCAATCCTCAATCCTCAATCCTCAATCTTCAATCCGCAATCCTCAATCCTCAATCTTCAATCCTCAATCCTCAATCCTCAAACCTCAATCCTGAATCCTCAATCCTGAATCCTCAATCTTCGGCCCTCAGTCCTCAACAATCAGTTGTCAATCCTCAATCCTCAATAGAATATCCACAGTTCAGAGTTTTCAATACGCAGAACTCCATCTGCAATCTTCAAATCTCTATCCACAAACATCAATTCTCATCACTCAAACCTCAACACTCAGTCCCCAATCCTCAATCTTCAATCCTCAATCCTCAATCCTCAATCCTCAATCCCCAATCCTCAATCTTCAATCCTCAATACTCAATCTTCAATCCTCAATACTCAATCCTCAACCCTCAATCCTCATTCTTCAATCCTCAATACCCAATCCTCAATCTTCAATCCTCAATCCTCAATCCTCAATCCTCAATCCTCAATCCTCAGTCCTCAGTCCTCAGACCTCAATCCTCAACCCTCAGCCCTCATCGTCAATCCTCAGTCCTCAATACTCAATCCTCAACCTTCAATCCTCAATACTCAATCTTCAATCCTCAATTCTCAATTCTCAATCCTCAATCCTGAATCCTCAATCCTCAATCCTCAATCCTCTATCCTCAATCGTCAGTCTTCAATCCTCAATACTCAATCTTCAATCCTCAATCCTCAATCCTCAACCCTCAATCCTCATTCTTCAATCCTCAATACCCAATCTTCAATCTTCAATCCTCAATCCTCAATCCTCAATTCTCAATCCTCAATCCTCAGTCCTCAGTCCTCAAACCTCAATCCTCAACCCTCAGCCCTCATCCTCAATCCTCAATCCTCAACCTTCAATCCTCAATCCTCAATCCTCAATACTCAATCTTCAATCCTCAATCCTCAGTACTCAAACCTCAATTCTGAATCCTCAATCCTGAATCCTCAATCAACAATCCTCAATCCCCAAACCTCAATCTTCAATCCTCAATCCTCAATCCTCAGTCCTCAATCCTCAAACTTCAATCCTCAATACTCAATCTTCAATCCTCGATCCTCAATCCTGAATCCTCAATCTTCAAACCGCAACACTCAATCCTCAATCCTCAATCATCAATCCTCAATCCTCAATCCTCAATCCTCAATCGTCAGCCTTCAATCCTCAATCCTCAACCCTCAACCTTCAATCCTCAATACTCAATCTTCAATCCTCAAATCTCAATCCTCAATCCTCAATCCTCAATCTTCAATCATCAATATCCAATCTTCAATCCTCAATCCTCAATCCTCAAACCTCAATCCTCAACCCTCAATGTTCAATCCGCAATACCCAATCCTCAATGTTCAATCCTCAATCCTCAATCCTCAATCCTCAATCCTCATTCCTCAATCCTCAGCCCTCAAACATCAATCCTGAATCCTCAATCCTGAATCCTCAACCTTCAGCCCTCAGTCCTCAACAATCAGTTGTCAATCCTCAATCCTCAATAGGATATCATCAATTAACAGCTTTCAATACTCAATACTCAAGCTGCAATCTTCAAATCTCTATCCACAAACATCAATTCTCATCACTCAACCCTCAACACTCAGTCCCCAATCCTCAACCTTCAATCCTCTATCCTCAACACTCAGTCCCCAATCCTCAAGCTTCAATCCTCAATACTCAATCTTCAATCCTCAGTCCTCAATCCTCGATCCCCAATCCTCAATCCTCAATCGTCAATCTCTAATCCTGAATACTCAATCTTCAATCCTCAATCCTCAATCCTCAATCCTCAATCCTCATTCTTCAATCCTCAATACCCAATCCTCAATCTTCGATCCTCAATCCTCAATCCTGAATTCTGAATCCTCAATCCTCAGTCCTCAGTCGTCAAACCTCAATCCTCAACCCTCAGCCCTCATCCTCAATCCTCAATCCTCAATCCTCAATCCTCAATCTTCAATCCTCAATACTCAATCTTCAATCCTCAATCCTCAGTCCTCAAACCTCAACCCCGAATCCTCAATACTAAATCCTCATTCCTCAATACTCAGCCCTCAAACATCAATCCTGAATCCTCAATCCTGAATACTCAATCTTCAGCCCTCAGTCCTGAACAATCAGTTGTCAATCCTCAATCCTCAATAGGATATCATCAATTAACAGCTTTCAATACTCAATACTCAATCTGCAATCTCCAGTTCTCTATCCACAAACATCAATTCTCATCTCTCAACTCCCAACACTCAGTCCCAAATCCGTAATCTTCAATCTTCAATCCTCAATTCTCAATCCTCAATCCTCAATCTTCAATCCTCAATACTCAATCTTCAATCCTCAATCCTCAATCCTCGATATTCATTCCTCAATACTCAATCCTCAATCCTCAATCCTCATTCTTCAATCCTCAATGCCCAATCCTCAATCTTCGATCCTCAATCATCAATCCTGAATTCTCAATCCTCAATCCTCAGTCCTCAGTCCTCAAACCTCAATCCTCAACCCTCAGCCCTCATCCTCAATACTCAATCCTCAATCCTCAATCCTCAATCTTCAATCCTCAATCCTCAATCCTCGATATTCATTCCTCAATACTCAATCCTCAATCCTCAATCCTCACTCTTCAATCCTCAATACCCAATCCTCAATCTTCAATCCTCAATCCTCAATCCTCAATTCTCAAACCTCAATCCTCAGGCCTCAATCTTCAATCCTCAATCCTCAACCCTCAATCCTCAATACTCAATCTCCAATCCTCAATACTCATTCTTCAATCCTCGATCCTCAATCCTCAATCCTCAATCCTCAATCCTCAATCCTCAATCTTCAATCCTCAATACTCAATCTGCAATCCTCAATCCCCAATCGTCAATCCTCAATCCTCATTCTACAATCCTCAATACCGAATCCAAAATCTTCAATCCTCAATCCTCAACCCTCAATTCTCAACCCTGAATCCTCAATCCTGAATCCCCAACCTTCAGATCTGTGTCCTCAACAATCAGTTGTCAATCCTGAATCCTCAATAGAATATACTCAATTCACAGCTTTCAATACTCAATACTCAATCTGCAATCTCCAGATCTCTATCCACAAACATCAATTCTCATCACTCAACCCTCAATACTCAGTCCCCAATCCTCAATCTTCAAACCTCAATGCTCAATCCACAATCCTCAATCATCAGTCCTCAATCCTCTATCCTGAATCCTCAATCGTCAATCTTCAATCCTCAATACCCAATCCTCAATCTTCAATTCTCAATCCTCAATCCTCAATTCTCAATTCCCAATTCTCAATCCTCGATCATCAGACCTCAAACATCAATGCACAACCCTCAGTCCTCGTCCTCAATCCACAACCCTCTATCCTCAATCCTCAATCTTCAATCATCAATATACAATCTTCAGTCCTCAATCCTCAATACTCAATCCTCAATGTTCAATCCGCGATACCCAATCCTCAATGTTCATTCCTCAATCCTCAATCCTCAATCCTCAATCGTCAATCCACAATACTCAATCCTCAATCCTCAATCCTCAAACCTCAGTCCCCAAACCTCAATCTTCAATCTTCAATCCTCAATACTCAATCTTCAATCCTCAATCCTCAATACTCAATCCTCAATCCTCAATCCTCTATCGTCAGTCTTCATCCTCAATACTCAATCTTCAATCCTCAACACTCAATCCTCAATCCTCAATCCTCATTCTTCAATCCTCAATACCCAATCCTCCATCTTCAATCCTCAATCCTCAATCCTCAATTCTCAATCCTCAATCCTCAGTCCTCAGTCCTCAAACCTCAATCCTCAACGCTCAGCCCTCATCCTCAATCCTCAATCCTCAAACCACAATCCTCAATCTTCAATCCTCAATACTCAATCTTCGATCCTCAATCCTCAGACATCAAACCTCAATTCTGAATCCTCAATCCTGAATCATCAATCTTCGGCCCTCAGTCCTCAACAATCAGTTGTCAATCCTCAATCCTCAATAGAATATCCTCAATTCACAGCTTTCAATACGCAATACTCAATCTTCAATCTTCAAACCTCTATCCACAAACATCAATCCTCATCACACAACCCTCAACACTCAGTCCTCAATGTTCAATCCTCAATCCTCAATCCTGAATCCTCAATCGTCAATCTTCAATCCTCAATACTCAATCTTCAATCCTCAATCCTCAATCCCCAATCCTCAATCCTCATTCTTCAATCCTCAATACCCAATCCTCAAGCTTCAATCCTCAATCCTCAATCCTCGACTCTCAATCCTCAATCCTCAGTCGTCAGTCCTCAAACCTCAATCCTCAACCCTCAGCCCTAATCGTCAATCCGCAATCCTCGATACTCAATCCTCAACCTTCAATCCTCAATACTCAATCTTCAATCCTCAATCCTCAATTCTCAATCCTCAATACTCAATCCTCAATCCTCAATCCTCAATCCTCAATCCTCAATCCTCAATCGTCAGTCTTCAATCCTCAATACTCAATCTTCAATCCTCAATCCTCAATCCTCAACCCTCAACCCTTATTCTTCAATCCTCAATACCCAATCCTCAATCTTCAATCCTCAATCGTCAATCCTCAATTCTCAATCCTCAATCCTCAGTCCTCAGTCCTCAAACCTCAATCCACAACCCTCAGCCCTCATCCTCAATCCTCAATCCTCAACCTTCAATCCTCAATCCTCAGTCCTCAATACTCAATCTTCAATCCTCAATCCTCAGTTCCCAAACCTCAATTCTGAATCCTCAATCCTGAATCCTCAATCTTCAATCCTCAATCCCCAATCCTCAATCTTCAATCCTCAATCCTCAATCCTCAGTCCTCAATCCTCAAACTTCAATCCTCAATACTCAATCTTCAATCCTCGAACCTCAATCCTCAATCCTCAATCTTCAATCCGCAACACTCAATCCTCAATCCTCAATCATCAATCCTCTATCCTCAATCCTCAATCCTCAATCGTCAATCTTCAATCCTCAATACTCAACCTTCAATCCTCAATCCTCAATCCTCAAGACCCAATCCTCATTCTTCAATCCTCAACACTCAATCCTCAATCTTGAATCCTCGATCCTCAATCCTCAATCCTCAATCCTCAATCCTCAATCCTCGATCCTCAATCTTCAATCCTCAGTCCCAAATCCTCAATCTTCAATCCTCAATCCTCAACCCTCAACCTTCAATCCTCAATACTCAACCTTCAATCCTCAATCCTCAATCCTCAATCCTCAATCCTCAATCTTCAATCATCAACATTCAATCTTCAATCCTCAATCCTCAATCCTCAAACCTCAATCCTCAACCCTCAATGTTCAATCCGCAATACCCAATCCTCAATCTTCAAACCTCAATCCTCAATCTTCAATCCTCAATCCTCAATCCTCAATCCTCAGTCCTCAAACCTCAATCCTGAACCCTCATTCCTGTGTCCTCAATCTTCAGCCCTCAGTCCCCAACAATCAGTTGTCAATCCTCAATCCTCAATAGAATATCGTCAATTCACAGCTTTGAATAGTCAATACTCAACCTGCAATCTTCAAATCTCTATCCACAAACATCAATTCTCGTCACTCAACCCCCAACGCTCAGTCCCCAATCCTCAATCTTCAATCCTCAATCCTCAACAGTCAGTCCCCAATCCTCAATCTTCAATCCTCTATCCTCAGCACTCAGTCCCCAATCCTCAATCTTCAATCCTCAATACTGAATCTTCAATCCTCAATCCACAATCCTCAATCCTCAATCCTCGATCCTCAACCCTCAATCCTCAATCGTCAATCTCTAATCCTGAATACTCAATCTTCAACCCTCAATCCTCAATCCTCAATCCTCAACCCTCATTCTTCAATCCTCAATACCCAATACGCAATCTTCAATTCTCAATCCTCAATCCTGAACTCTCAATCCTCAACCCTCAATCTTCAATCCTCAATACTCAATCTTCAATCCCCAATCCTCAATACTCAATCCTCAATCCTCATTCTTCAATCCTCAATGCCCAATCCTCAATCTTCAATCCTCAATCCTCAATCCTCAATTCTCAATCCTGAATCCAGAATCCTCATACTTCAAACATCAATACTCAACCATCAGTCCTCGTCCTCAATCCACAACCCTCAATCCTCAATCCTCAATCCTCAAACCTCAATCCTCAACCCTCAATGTTCAATCCGCAATACCTAATCCTCAATCTTCAAACCTCAATCCCCAATCCTCAATCCTCACTCCTCAATCCTCAATCCTCAGTCCTCAAACCTCAATCCTGAATCCTCAATCCTGAATCCTCAATCTTCAATCCTCAATCCCCAATCCTCAATCTTCAATCCTCAATCCTCAATCCTCAATCCTCAACACTCAATGTTGAATCCGCAATACCCAATCCTCAATCTTCAATCCTCAATCCTCAATCCTCAATCATCATTCCTCAATCCTCAGCCCTCAAACATCAATCCTGAATCCTCAATCCTGAATCCTCAACCTTCAGCCCTCAGTCCTCAACAATCAGTTGTCAATCCTCAATCCTCAATAGGATATCATCAATGAACAGCTTTCAATACTCAATACTCAACCTGCAATCTTCAAATCTCTAACCACAAACATCAATTCTCATTACTCATACCTCAACACTAAGTCCCCAATCCTCAATCTTCAATCCTCTATCCTCAACACTCAGTCCCCAATCCTCAATCTTCAATCCTCAATACTCAATCTTAAATCCTCAATTCTCAATCCTCGTTCCCCACTACTCAATCCTCAATCGTCAATCTCTAATTCTGAATACTCAATCTTCAATCCTCAATCCTCAATCCTCAATCCTCAATCCTCATTCTTCAATCCTTAATACCCAATCCTCAATCTTCAATCCTCAATCCTCAATCCTGAATTCTCAATCCTCAATCCTCAGTCCTCAGTCCTCAAACCTCAATCCTCAACCCTCAGCCCTCATCCCCAATCCTCAATCCTCAATCCTCAATCCTCAATCTTCAATCCTCAATACTCAATCTTCAATCCTCAATCCTCAGTCCTCAAACCTCAATCCCGAATCCTCAATCCTGAATCCTCAATCTTCAGCCCTCAGTCCTCAACAATCAGTTGTCAATCCTCAATCCTCAATAGGATATCATCAATTAACAGATTTCAATACTCAATACTCAACCTGCAATCTTCAAATCTCTATCCAAAAACATCAATTCCCATCACTCAACTCCCAACACTCAGTCCCAAATCCGTAATCTTCAATCTTCAATCCTCAATTCTCAATCCTCAATCCTCAATCTTCAATCCTCAATACTCAATCTTCAATCCTCAATCCTCAATCCTCGATTTTCATTCCTCAATACTCAATCCTCAATCCTCAATCCTCATTCTTCAATCCTCAATACCCAATCCTCAATCTTCGATCCTCAATCCTCAATCCTGAATTCTCAATCCTCAATCCTCAGTCCTCAGTCCTCAAACCTCAATCCTCAACCCTCAGACCTCATCCTCAATCCTCAATCCTCAATCCTCAATCCTCAATCTTCAATCCTCAATACTCAATCTTCAATCATCAATCTTCAATCCTCAATACTCAATCTTCAATCCTCAATCCTCAATACTCAATCCTCAATTCTCAATCCTCAATCGTCAGTCTTCAATCCTCAATACTCTATCTTCAATCCTCAATCCTCAATCCTCAATCCTCAATCCTCAATCTTCAATCCTCAATACCCAATCCCCAATCTTCAGTCCTCAATCCTCAATCCTTAACTCTCAATCCTCGATCCTCAGTCCTCGGTGCTCAAACCTCAATCCTCAAGCCTCAGCCCTCATCCTCAATCCTCAATCTTCAATCCTCAATCCTCAATCTTCAATCCTCAATCCTCAATCCTCGATATTCATTCCTCAACACTCAATCCTCAATACTCAATCCTCACTCTTCAATCCTCAATACCCAATCCTCAACCTTCAATCCTCAATCCTCAATCCTTAATTCTCAAACCTCAATCCTCAGGCATCAATTTTCAATCCTCAATCCTCAACACTCAATCCTCAATCTTCAATCCTCAATCCTCAACACTCAATCCTCAATACTCAATCTTCAATCCTCAGTACTCATTCTTCAATCCTCGATCCTCAATCCTCAATCCTCAATCCTCAATCCTCAATCCTCAATCTTCAATCCCCAATACTCAATCTGCAATCCTCAATCCCCAATCCTCAATTCTCAATCCTGAATCCAGAATCCCCATACTTCAAACATCAATACTCAACCCTCAGCCCTCGTTCTCAATCCACAACCCTCAATCCTCAATCCTCAATCTTCAATCATCAATATTCAATCTTCAATCCTCAATCCTCAATCCTCAAACCTCAATCCTCAACCCTCAATGTTCAATCCGCAATACCTAATCCTCAATCTTCAAACCTCAATCCCCAATCCTCAATCCTCAATCCTCAATCCTCAATCCTCAGTCCCCAAACCTCAATCCTGAACCCTCAATCCTGAATCCTCAATCTTCAGCCCTCAGTACTCAACTATCAGTTGTCAATCCTCAATCCTCAATAGAATATCATCAATTCACAACTTTCAATACTCAATACTCAACCTGCAATCTTAAAATCTCTATCCACAAACATCAATTCTCATCACTCAACCCTCAACACTCAGTCCCCAATCCTCAATTTTCAATCCTCTATCCTCAACACTCAGTCTCCAATCCTCAATCTTCAATCTTCAATCCTCAACCCTCAATCCTCAATCCTCAATCCTCAGTCCTCACTCCTCAATCCTGAATCCTCAATCCTGAATCACCAACCTTCAGCCCTGAGTCCTCAACAATCAGTTGTCAATCCTCAATCCTCAAGAGAATATCCTCAATTCACAGTTTTCAATACTCAATACTCAATCTGCAATCTTCAGATCTCTATCCACAAACATCAATTCTCATCACTCAACCCTCAATACTCAGTCCTCAATCCTCAATCTTCAAACCACAACCCTCAATCCTCAATACTCAATCATCAATCCTGAATCATCAATCCTCAATCATCAATCGTCAACCTTCAATCCTCAATACTCAATCTTCAATCCTCAATCCTCAGTCCTCAAACCTCAATTCCGAATCCTCAATCCTGAATCCTCAATCTTCGGCCTTCAGTCCTCAACAATCAGTTGTCAATCCTCAATCCTCAATAGAATATCCTCAGTTCAGAGTTCTCAATACGCAATACTCAATCTGCAATCTTCAAATCTCTATACACAAACATCAATTCTCATCACTCAACCCTCAACACTCAGTCCCAAATCCGCAATCTTCAATCCTCAATCCTCAATCCTCAATCCTCAATCCTCAATCTTCAATCCTCAATACTCAATCTTCAATCCTCAATCCTCAATCCTCAATCCTCAATCCTCAATCCTCATTCTTCAATCCTCAATACCCAATCCCCAATCTTCAATCCTCGATCCTCAATCCTCAATTCTCAATCCTCAGTCCTCAGTCCTCAAGCCTCAATCGTCAACCTCCAGCCCTCATCCTCAATCCTCAATCCTCAATCTTCAATCCTCAATCCTCAATCCTCAATACTCAATCTTCAATCCTAAATCCTCAATACTCAATCCTCAATCCTCATTCTTCAATCCTCAATGCCCAATCCTCAATCTTCAATCCTCAATCCTCAATCCTCAATTCTCAATCCTGAAATCAGAATCCTCATACTTCAAACATCAATACTCAGCCCTCAGTCCTCGTCCTCAATCCACAACCCTCAATCCCCAATCCTCAATCTTCAATCATCAATATTCAATCTTCAATCCTCAATCCTCAATCCTCAAACCTCAATCCTCAACCCTCAATGTTCAATCCGCAATACCCAATACTCAATCTTCAAACCTCAATCCTCAATCCTCAATCCTCAATCCTCATTCCTCAATCCTCAGTCCTCAAACCTCGATCCTGAACCCTCAATCCAGAATCCTCAATCTTCAGCCCTCAGTCCTGAACAATCAGTTGCCAATCCTCAATCCTCAATAGAATGTCATCAATTCACAGCTTTCAATACTCAATACTCAACCTGCAATCTTCAAATCTCTATCCACAAACATCAATTCTCATCACTCAACCCTCAACACTCAGTCCCCAATCCTCAACCTTCAATCCTCTATCCTCAACACTCAGTCCCCAATCCTCTATCTTCAATTCTCAATCCTCAATCCTCAATCCTCAATCCTCAATCCTGAATCCTCAATCAACAATCCTCAATCCCCAAACCTCAATCCTCGATCCTCAATCTTCAATCCTCAGTCCCAAATCCTCAACCTTCAATCCTCAATCCTCAACCCTCAACCTTCAATCCTCAATACTCAATCTTCAATCCTCAATCCTCAATCCTCAATCCTCAATCCTCAATCTTCAATCATCAATATTCAATCTTCAATCCTCAATCCTCAATCCTCAAACCTCAATCCTCAACCCTCAATGTTCAATCCGCAATACCCAATCCTCAACCTTCAATCCTCAATCCACAGTCCTCAGTCCTTAAACCTCAATCCTCAACCCTCAGCCCTCATCCTCAATCCTCAATCCTGAATCCTCAATCCTCGATCTTCAATCCTCAATACTCAATCTTCAATCCTCAATCCTCAGTCCTCAAACCTCAATCCCGAATCCACAATCCTGAATCCTCAATCTTCAGCCCTCAATCCTCAACAATCAGTTGTCAATCCCCAATCCTCAATAGAATATCCTCAATTCACAGTTTTCAATACTCATTGCTCAATTTGCAATCTTCAGATCTCTATCCACAAACATCAATTCTCATCACTCAACCCTCAATACTCAGTCCCCAATCCTCAATCTTCAAACCTCAGTCCTCTATCCTCAATCCTCAATCCTCAATCCTCAATCTTCAATCCTCAATACTCAAACTTCAATCCTCAATCCTCAATACTCAATCCTCAATCCTCAATCGTCAGTCTTCAACCCTCAATACTCAATCTTCAATCCTCAATCCTCAATCCTCAATCCTCAATCCTCGATCTTCAATCCTCAATACCCAATCCTCAATCTTCAATCCTCAATCGTCAATACTCAATTCTCAATCCTCAATCCTCAGTCCTCAGTCCTCAAACCTCAATCCTCAAACCTCAGCCCTCATCCTCAATCCTCAATCCTCAATATTCAATCCTCAATCCTCAATCCTAAATACTGAATCTTCAATCCTCAATCCTCAGTCCTCAGACCTCAATTCTGAATCCTCAATCCTGAATCCTCAATCTTCAATCCTCAATCCCCAATCCTCAATCTTCAATCCTCAATCCTCAATACTCAATCCTCAATCCTGAATCTTCAATCCTCAATACTCAATCTTCAATCCTCAAGCCTCAATCCTCAATCCTCAATCCTCAATCCTCAATCCTCAATCTTCAATCCTCAATACTCAATCTGCAATCCTCAGTCCTCAATCCTCAATCCTCAATCCTCATTCTTCAATCCTCAATACCGAATCCTCAATCTTCAATCCTCAATCCTCAATCCTCAATTCTCAATACTCAATCTTCAATCATCAATATTCAATCTTCAATCCTCAATCCTCGATCCTCAATCCTCAATCCTCAGACCTCAATGTTCAATCCGCAATAACTAATCCTCAAACTTCAATCCTCAATCCTCAATCCTCAATCCTCAATCCCCAATCCTCAATCCTCAGCCCTCAAACCTCAATTCTGAATCCTCAATCCTGAATCCTCAATCTTCGGCCCTCAGTCCTCAACAATCAGTTGTCAATCATCAATCCTCAATAGAATATCCTCAATTCACAGTTTTCAATACTCAATACTCAATCTGCAATCATCAAACCTATATCCACAAACATCAATTCTCATCACTCAACCCTCAACACTCTGTCCCCAATATTCAGTCCTCAATCCTCAATCCTCAACCCTCAATCGTCAATCTACAATCCTCAATACTCAATCTTCTATCCTCAATCCTCAATCCTCAATCCTCAATCCTCATTCTTCAATCCTCAGTACCGAATCCTCAATCTTCAATCCTCAATCCTCAATCCTCAATTCTCAATACTCAATCTTCAATCATCAATATTCAATCTTCAATCCTCAATCCTCAATCCTCAATCCTCAATCCTCTGCCCTCAATGTTCAATCCGCAATAACTAATCCTCAATCTTCAATCCCAATCCTCAATCCTCAATCCTCAATACTCAATCCTCAGCCCTCAAACCACAATCCTGAATCCTCAACCCTGAATCCTCGATCTTCAGCCCTCAGTCCTCAACAATCAGTTGTCAATCCTCAATCCTCAATAGAATATCATCAATTCACAGCTTTCAATACTCAATACTCAACCTGCAATCTTCAAATCTCTATCCACAAACGTCAATTCTCATCACTCAACCCTCAACGCTCAGTCCCCAATCATCAATCTTCAATCCTCAATCCTCAACACTCAGTCCCCAATCCTCAATCTTCAATCCTCAATACCCAATCTTCAATCCTCAACCCTCAATCCTCGATCCTCAATCCTCAATCCTCAATCGTCAATCTCCAATCCTGAATACTCAATCTTCAATCCTCAATCGTCAATCCTCAATCCTCAATCCTCATCCTTCAATCCTCAATACCCAATCCTCAATCTTCAATCCTCAATCCTCAATCCTGAATTCTCAATCCTCAATCCTCAGCCCTCAGTCCTCAAACCTCAATCCTCAACCCTCAGCCCTCATCCTCAATCCTCAATCCTCAATCCTCAATCCTCAATCTTCAATCCTCAATACTCAAACTTCAAGCTTCAATCCTCAATACTCAATCCTCAATCCTCAATCCACAATCGTCAGTCTTCAACCCTCAATACTCAATCTTCAATCCTCAATCCTCAATCCTCAATCCTCAATCCTCGATCTTCAATCCTCAATCCTCAATTCTCAATCCTCAATCCTCAGTCCTCAGTCCTCAAACCTCAATCCTCAACCCTCAGCACTCATCCTCAATCCTCAGTCCTCAATCTTCAATCCTCAATACTCAATCCTCAATACTCAATCTTCAATCCTCAATCCTCAGTCATGATACCTCAATTCTGAATCCTCAATCCTGAATCCTCAATTTTCAATCCTCAATCCCAAATCCTCAATCTTCAATCCTCAATCCTCAATCCTCAATCCTCAATCCTCAATCCTCAATCTTCAATCCTCAATACTCAATCGTCAATCCTCAATCCTCAGTCCTCAATCCTCAGTCCTCAATCTTCAGCCCTCAGTCCTCAACAATCAGTTGTCAATCCCCAATCCTCAATAGAATATTCTCAATTCACAGTTTTCAATACTCATTGCTCAATCTGCAATCTTCAGATCTCTATCCAGAAACATCAATTCTCATCACTCGACCCTCAATACTCAGTCCCCAATCCTCAATGTTCAAACCTCAATCCTCTATCCTCAATCCTCAATCCTCAACCTTCAATCCCCAATACTCAATCTTCATTCCTCAATCCTCAATCCTCAATCCTCGATCCTCAACCTTCAATCCTCAATACCCAATCTTCAATCTTCAATTCTCAATCCTCAATTCTCAATCCTCAATCCTCATCCTTCAATCCTCAGCCCTCAAACGTCAATCCCGATTCCTCAATCCTGAATACTCAATCTTCAGCCTTCAGTCCTCAACAGTCAGTTGTCAATCCCCAACCCTCAATAGAGTATCCTCAGTTCACAGTTTTCAATACTCATTACTCAATCTGCAATCTTCAGATCTCTATCCACAAACATCAATTCTCATCACTCAACCCTCAATACTCAGTCCCCAATCCTCAATCTTCAAACCTAAATCCTCAATCCTCAATCCTCAATCCTCAATCTTCAATCCTCAATACTCAATCTTCAAACCTCAACCCTCAATCCTCAATCCTCAATCATCAATCATCAATCATCAATCCTCAATCCTCAATCGTCAATCGTCAATCTTCAATCCTCAATCCTCAATCCTCAATACTCAGTCCCCAAACCTCAATCCTCAACCTTCAACCCTCAATGTTCGATCCGCAATACCCAATCCTCAATCTTCAAACCTCAATCCCCAATCCTCAATACTCAATCCTCAATCCTCAATCCTCAGTAATCAAACTTCAATCCTGAACTCTCAATCCTGAATCCTCAATCTTCAGGCCTCAGTCCTCAACAATCAGTTGTCAATCCTCAATCCTCAATAGAATATCATCAATTCACAGCTTTCAATACTCAATACTCAACCTGCAATCTTCAAATCTCTAACCACAAGCATCAATTCTCATCACTCAACCCTCAATACTCAGTCCCCAATCCTCAATCTTCAATCCTCAATCCTCAATCCTCAATCCTCAACCCTCTATCCTCAGTCCTCAAACCTCAATCCTGAGTCCTCAATCCTGAATCCCCAACCTTCAGCTCTGAGTCCTCAACAATCTTTTGTCAAACCTCAATCCTCAATAGAATATCCACAATTCACAGTTTTCAATACTCAATGCTCCATCTGCAATCTTCAGATCTCTATCCACAAACATCAATTCTCATCACTCAACCCTCAATACTCAGTCCACAATCCTCAATCTTCAAACCTAAATCCTCAATCCTCAATCCTCAGACCTCAAACCTCAATCCTCAACTCTCAGCGCTCATCCTCAATCCTCAATCCTCAATCTTCAATCCTCAATCCTCAATCTTCAATACTCAATCTGCAATCCTCAATCCTCAGTCCTCAAACCTCAATTCTGAACCCTCAATCCTGAATGCTCAATCTTCAATCCTCAATCCCCAATCCTCAATCTTCAATCCTCAATCCTCAATCCTCAATCCTCAATCCTCAATCTTCAATCCTCAATACTCAATCTTCAATCCTCGATCCTCAATCCTCAATACTCAATCCTTAATCCTCAATCCTCAATCTTCAATCCTCAATACTCAATCTGCAATCCTCAATCACAAGTCATCAATCCTCAATCCTCATACTTCTATCCTCAACGCCGAATCCTCAATCTTCAATCCTCAATCATCAATCCTCAATTCTCAACCCTGAATCCTCAATCCTCATACCTCAAACATCAATACTCAAGCCTCAGTCCTCGTCCTCAATCCACAACACTCAATCCTCAATCCTCAATCTTCAATCATCAATATTCAATCTTCGATCCTCAATCCTCAATCCTCAATCCTCATCCGTCAATCCTCAATGTTCAATCCTCAATACCCAATCCTCAATATTCAATCCTCAATCCTCAATCCTCAATCCTCAATCCTCAATCCCCAATCCTCAGTCCACAAACCTCAATCCTGAATCCTCAATCCTGAATCCCAAACCTTCAGCCCTGTGTCCTCAACAATCAGTTGTCAATCATCAATCCTCAAAAGAATATACTCAATTCACAGTTTTCAATACTCAATACTCATTCTGCAATCTTCAGATCTCTATCCTCAAACATCAATTCTCATCACTCAACCCTCAATACGCAGTCCCCAATCCTCAACCTTCAGACCGCGACCCTCGATCCTCAATCCTCAATCGTCAATCCTCAATCCACAATCCTCAATCCTCAATCGTCAATCTTCAATCCTCAATACTCAATCTTCAATGCTCAATCCTCAATCTGCAATCCTCAATCCTCAATCCTCAATCCTCAATCCTCATTCTTCAATCCTCAGTAATCAAACTTCAATCCTGAACTCTCAATCCTGAATCCTCAATCTTCAGGCCTCAGTCCTCAACAATCAGTTGTCAATCCTCAATCCTCAATAGAATATCATCAATTCACAGCTTTCAATACTCAATACTCAACCTGCAATCTTCAAATCTCTAACCACAAGCATCAATTCTCATCACTCAACCCTCAATACTCAGTCCCCAATCCTCAATCTTCAATCCTCAATCCTCAATCCTCAATCCTCAACCCTCAATCCTCAGTCCTCAAACCTCAATCCTGAGTCCTCAATCCTGAATCCCCAACCTTCAGCTCTGAGTCCTCAACAATCTTTTGTCAAACCTCAATCCTCAATAGAATATCCACAATTCACAGTTTTCAATACTCAATGCTCCATCTGCAATCTTCAGATCTCTATCCACAAACATCAAGTCTCATCACTCAACCCTCAATACTCAGTCCACAATCCTCAATCTTCAAACATAAATCCTCAATCCTCAATCCTCAGACCTCAAACCTCAATCCTCAACTCTCAGCCCTCATCCTCAATCCTCAATCCTCAATCTTCAATCCTCAATCCTCAATCTTCAATACTCAATCTGCAATCCTCAATCCTCAGTTCTCAAACCTCAATTCTGAATCCTCAATCCTGAATGCTCAATCTTCAATCCTCAATCCCCAATCCTCAATCTTCAATCCTCAATCCTCAATCCTCAATCCTCAATCCTCAATCTTCAATCCTCAATACTCAATCTTCAATCCTCGATCCTCAATCCTCAATCCTCAATCCTCAATACTCAATCCTCAATCTTCAATCCTCAATACTCAATCTGCAATCCTCAATCACAAGTCATCAATCCTCAATCCTCATACTTCTATCCTCAACGCCGAATCCTCAATCTTCAATCCTCAATCATCAATCCTCAATTCTCAACCCTGAATCCTCAATCCTCATACCTCAAACATCAATACTCAAGCCTCAGTCCTCGTCCTCAATCCACAACACTCAATCCTCAATCCTCAATCTTCAATCATCAATATTCAATCTTCGATCCTCAATCCTCAATCCTCAATCCTCATCCGTCAATCCTCAATGTTCAATCCTCAATACCCAATCCTCAATATTCAATCCTCAATCCTCAATCCTCAATCCTCAATCCTCAATCCCCAATCCTCAGTCCACAAACCTCAATCCTGAATCCTCAATCCTGAATCCCAAACCTTCAGCCCTGTGTCCTCAACAATCAGTTGTCAATCATCAATCCTCAAAAGAATATACTCAATTCACAGTTTTCAATACTCAATACTCATTCTGCAATCTTCAGATCTCTATCCTCAAACATCAATTCTCATCACTCAACCCTCAATACGCAGTCCCCAATCCTCAACCTGCAGACCGCGACCCTCAATCCTCAATCCTCAATCGTCAATCCTCAATCCACAATCCTCAATCCTCAATCGTCAATCTTCAATCCTCAATACTCAATCTTCAATGCTCAATCCTCAATCTGCAATCCTCAATCCTCAATCCTCAATCCTCAATCCTCATTCTTCAATCCTCAATACCGAATCCTCAATCTTCAATCCTCAATCCTCAATTCTCAATTCTCAATACTCAATCTTCAATCATCAATATTCAATCTTCAATCCTCAATCCTCGATCCTCAATCCTCAATCCTCAGCCCTCAATGTTCAATCCGCAATAACTAATGCTCAAACTTCAATCCTCAATCCTCAATCCTCAATCCTCAATCCCCAATCCTCAATCCTCAGCCCTCAAACCTCAATTCTGAATCCTCAATCCTGAATCCTCAATCTTCAATCCTCAATACTCAATCTTCAATCCCCAATCCTCAATCATCAATCCTCAAACCTCAATCCTCAATCCTCAACCTTCAATCCTCAATACTCAATCTGCAATCCTCAATCCTCAATCCTCAATCCTCATTCTTCAATCCTCAATACCGAATCCTCAATCTTCAATCCTCAATCCTCAATCCTCAATTCTCAATACTCAATCTTCAATCATCAATATTCAATCTTCAATCCTCAATCCTCAATACTCAGTCCTCAATCCTCAGCCCTGAATGTTCAATCCGCAATAACTAATCCTCAATCTTCAATCCTCAATCCTCAATCCTCAATCCTCAGCCCTCAAACCACAATCCTGAATCCTCAACCCTGAATCCTCGATCTTCAGCCCTCAGTCCTCAACAATCAGTTGTCAATCCTCAATCCTCAATAGAATATCATCAATTCACAGCTTTCAATACTCAATACTCAACCTGCAATCTTCAAATCTCTATCCACAAACATCAATTCTCATGACTCAACCCTCAACGCTCAGTCCCCAATCCTCAATCTTCAATCCTCAATCCTCAAGGCTCAGTCCCCAATCCTCAATCTTCAATCCTCAATACTCAATCTTCAATCCTCAATCCTCAATCCTCGATCCTCAATCCTCAATCCTCAATCGTCAATCTCCAATCCTGAATACTCAATCTTCAATCCTCAATCCTCAATCCTCAATCCTCAATCCTCATCCTTCAATCCTCAATACCCAATCCTCAATCTTCAATCCTCAATCCTCAATCCTGAATTCTCAATCCTCAATCCTCAGTCCTCAGTCCTCAAACCTCAATCCTCAACCCTCAGCCCTCATCCTCAATCCTCAATCCTCAATCCTCAATCCTCAACCTTCAATCCTCAATACTCAAACTTCAATTCTCAATCCTCAATCCTCAATCCTCAATCATCAATCCTCAATCCTCAACCTTCAATCCTCAATACTCAATCAGCAATCCTCAATCCTCAATCCTCAATCCTCATTCTTCAATCCTCAATACCGAATCCTCAATCTTCAATCCTCAATCCTCAGTCCTCAATTCTCAATACTCAATCTTCAATCATCAATATTCAATCTTCAATCCTCAATCCTCGATCCTCAATCCTCAAATCTCAGCCCTCAATGTTCAATCCGCAATAACTAATCCTCAAACATCAATCCTCAATCCCCAATCCTCAATCCTCAATCCCCAATCCTCAATCCTCAATCCCCAACCCTCAATCCTCAGCCCTCAAAGCTCAATTCTGAATCCTCAATCCTGAATCCTCAATCTTCGGCCCTCAGTCCTCAACAATCAGTTGTCAATCCTCAATCCTCAATAGAATATCCTCAATTCACAGCTTTCAAGACTCAATACTCAATCTGCAATCATCAAACCTCTATCCACAGACATCAATTCTCATCACTCAACCCTCAACACTCTGTCCCCAATATTCAGTCCTCAATCCTCAATCCTCAATCCTCAATCGTCAATCCCCAACCTTCAATCCTCAATACCCGATCCTCAATCTTCAATCCTCAATCCTCAATCCTCAATCCTCAATCTTCAATCCTCAATAACCAACCTCAATCTTCAATCCTCAATCCTCAATCCTCAATTCTCGATCCTCAATCCTCAATCTTCAATCCTCAATCCTCAATACTCAATCCTCAATCCTCATTTTTCAATCCTCAATACCCAATCCTCAATCTTCAATCCTCAATCCTCAATCCTGAATTCTCAACCCTCAATCCTCTGTCCTCAGTCCTCAGACCTCAAACCTCAATCCTCAACCCTCAGCCCTCATCCTCAATCCTCAATCCTCAAACTTCAATCCTCAATCCTCAATCCTCAATACCCAATCTTCAATCCTCAATCCTCAGTCCTCAAACCTCAATCCTGAATCCTCAATCCTGAATCCTCATTCTTCGGCCCTCAGTCCTTAACAATCAGTTGTCAATCCTCAATCCTCAAAGAATATCCTCAGTTCAGAGTTTTCAATACGCAATACTCAATCTGCAATCTTCAATCCTCAATACCCAATCCTCAATCTTCAATCCTCAATCCTCAATCCTCAATTCTCAATCCTCAATCCTCGATCCTCGGACCTCAAACATCAATACTCAACCCTCTGTCCTCGTCCTCAATCCATAACCCTCAATCCTCAATCCTCAATCTTCAATCATCAATTTACAATCTTCATTCCTCAATCCTCAATACTCAATCCTCAATCCTCAATCCTCAATCCCCTATCTTCAATCCTCAATACCCGATCCTCAAACTTCAATCCACAATCCTCAATCCTCAATTCTCAATCCTCAATCCTCAGCCATGAGTCCTCATACCTCAATCATCAACCCTCAGCCCTCATCCTCAAACCTCAATCCTCAATCCTCAATCCTCAATCTTCAATCCTCAATACTCAATCTTCAATCCTCAATACTCAATCTTCAATCCTCAATCCTCAATTCTCAATACCCAATGCTCAATCTTCAATCCTCAATCCTCAATCCACAATCCTCAATTCTCAATCCTCAATCCTCAGTCCTCAGTCCTCAAACCTCAATCCTCAACCCTCAGCCCTCGTCGTCAATCCTCAATCCTCAATCCTCAATCCTCAATCTTCAATCCTCAATACTCAATCTTCAATCCTAAATCCTCAATTCTCAATCCTCAATACTCAATTCTCAATCGTCAATCCTCAATCCTCAATCCTCAATCCTCAATCCTCAATCCTCAATCCTCAATCCTCAATCCTCAGTCCTCAAACCTCAATCCTGAATCCTCAATCCTGAATCCTCAATCTTCGGCCCTCAGTCCTCAACAATCAGTTGTCAATCCTCTATCCTCAATAGAATATCCTCAGTTCAGAGCTTTCAATACGCAATACTCAATCTGCAATCTTCAAATCTCTATCCACAAACATCAATTCTCATCACTCAACCCTCGACACACAGTCCCCAATCCTCAATCTTCAATCCTCAATCCTCAGTCCTCAATCGTCAATCCTCAATCTTCAATCCTGAATCCTCAATCTTCGGCCCTCAGTCCTCAACAATCAGTTGTCAATCCTCAATCCTCAATAGAATATCCTCAATTCACAGCTTTCAAGACTCAATACTCAATCTGCAATCATCAAACCTCTATCCACAGACATCAATTCTCATCACTCAACCCTCAACACTCTGTCCCCAATATTCAGTCCTCAATCCTCAATCCTCAATCCTCAATCGTCAATCCCCAACCTTCAATCCTCAATACCCGATCCTCAATCTTCAATCCTCAATCCTCAATCCTCAATCCTCAATCCTCAATCTTCAATCCTCAATAACCAATCCTCAATCTTCAATCCTCAATCCTCAATCCTCAATTCTCGATCCTCAATCCTCAATCCTCAATCGTCAATTCTCCATCCTCAATCCTCAGTCCTCAGTACTCAATGCACAATCTTCAGTCCTCAATCCTCAATTCTCAATCCTCAATCCTCATTCTTCAATCCTCAATACCCAATCCTCAGTCTTCAATCCTCAATCCTCAATCCTCAATCCTCAATCCTCAATCTTCAATCCTCAAAACTCAATCTTCAATCCTCAATCCTCAATCCTCAACACCCAATCCTCAATCCTCAATCTTCATTCCCCAATTCTCAATCTTCAATCCTCAATCCTCAATACTCAATCCTCAATCCTCATTTTTCAATCCTCAATACCCAATCCTCAATCTTCAATCCTCAATCCTCAATCCTGAATTCTCAATCCTCAATCCTCTGTCCTCAGTCCTCAGTCCTCAAACCTCAATCCTCAACCCTCAGCCCTCATCCTCAATCCTCAATCCTCAAACTTCAATCCTCAATCCTCAATCCTCAATAACCAATCTTCAATCCTCAATCCTCAGTCCTCAAACCTCAATCCTGAATCCTCAATCCTGAATCCTCATTCTTCGGCCCTCAGTCCTTAACAATCAGTTGTCAATCCTCAATCCTCAAAGAATATCCTCAGTTCAGAGTTTCCAATACGCAATACTCAATCTGCAATCTTCAATCCTCAATACCCAATCCTCAATCTTCAATCCTCAATCCTCAATCCTCAATTCTCAATCCTCAATCCTCGATCCTCGGACCTCAAACATCAATACTCAACCCTCTGTCCTCGTCCTCAATCCATAACCCCCAATCCTCAATCCTCAATCTTCAATCATCAATTTACAATCTTCATTCCTCAATCCTCAATACTCAATTCTCAATCCTCAATCCTCAATCCCCTATCTTCAATCCTCAATACCCGATCCTCAATCTTCAATCCACAATCCTCAATCCTCAATTCTCAATCCTCAATCCTCAGCCCTGAGTCCTCATACCTCAATCATCAACCCTCAGCCCTCATCCTCAAACCTCAATCCTCAATCCTCAATCCTCAATATTCAATCCTCAATACTCAATCTTCAATCCTCAATACTCAATTCTCAATACCCAATGCTCAATCTTCAATCCTCAATGCTCAATCCACAATCCTCAATTCTCAATCCTCAATCCTCAGTCCTCAGTCCTCAAACCTCAATCCTCAACCCTCAGCCCTCGTCGTCAATCCTCAATCCTCAATCCTCAATCCTCAATCTTCAATCCTCTATACTCAATCTTCAATCCTAAATCCTCAATTCTCAATCCTCAATACTCAATTCTCAATCGTCAATCCTCAATCCTCAATCTTCAATCCTCAATCCTCAATCCTCAATCCTCAATCCTCAATCCTCAGTCCTCAAACCTCAATCCTGAATCCTCAATCCTGAATCCTCAATCTTCGGGCCTCAGTCCTCAACAATCAGTTGTCAATCCTATATCCTCAATAGAATATCCTCAGTTCAGAGTTTTCAATACGCAATACTCAATCTGCAATCTTCAAATCTCTATCCACAAACATCAATTCTCATCACTCAACCCTCGACACACAGTCCCCAATCCTCAATCTTCAATCCTCAATCATCAGTCCTCAATCGTCAATCCACAATCTACAATCCTCAATACTCAATCTTCAATCCTCAATCCTCATTCCACAACCCTCAATCTTCATTCCTCAATCCTCAATCCTCTATCCTCAATCCTCGTTCTTCAATCCTCAATACCCAATCCTCAATCTTCAATCCTCAATCCTCAATCCTCAATTCTCAATTCTCAATCCTCGATCCTCGGACCTCAAACATCAATACTCAACCCTCAGTCCTCGTCCTCAATCCACAACCCTCAATCCTCAATCCTCAATCTCCAATCATCAATATACAATCTTCAGTCCTCAATCCTCAATACCCAATCCTCAATCCTCAATCCTCAATATTCAATCCACGATACCCAATCCTCAATGTTCAATCCTCAATACTCAATCCTCAATCCTCAATCCTCAATCCTCAATCCTCAAACCCCAATCTTCAGTCCTCAATACCCGATCCTCAATCGTCAATCCTCAATCCTCAATCCTCAATTCTCAATCCTCAATCCTCAGCCCTCAGTCCTCAAACCTCAATCCTCAACCCTCAGCCCTCATCCTCAATCCTCAATCCTCAATCCTCAATCCTCAATCTTCAATCCTCAATACTAAATTTTCAATCCTCAATCCTCAGTCCTCAATCCTCAATCCTCAATCCTCAATCTTCAATCCTCAACACTCAATCTTCAATCCTCAATCCTCAATCCTCAATCCTCAATCCTCAAAGTTCATTCCTCAATCCTCAATCCTCAATCCTCAATCCTCATTCTTCAATCCTCAATACCCAATCGTCAACCTTCAATCCTCAATCCTCAATCCCCAATTCTCAATCCTCAATCCTCAGTTCTCAGTCCTCAAACCTCAATCCTCAACCGTCAGCCCTCATCGTCAATCCTCAATCCTCAATCCTCAATCCTCAATCTTCAATCCTCAATACTCAATCTTCAATCCTCAATCCTCAATTCTCAATCCTCAATCCCCAATCCTCAATCCTCAATCCCCAATCCTCAATCCTCAGCCCTCAAAGCTCAATTCTGAATCCTCAATCCTGAATCCTCAATCTTCGGCCCTCAGTCCACAACAATCAGTTGTCAATCCTCAATCCTCAATAGAATATCCTCAATTCACAGCTTTCAAGACTCAATACTCAATCTGCAATCATCAAACCTCTATCCACAGACATCAATTCTCATCACTCAACCCTCAACACTCTGTCCCCAATATTCAGTCCTCAATCCTCAATCCTCAATCCTCAATCGTCAATCCCCAACCTTCAATCCTCAATACCCGATCCTCAATCTTCAATCCTCAATCCTCAATCCTCAATCCTCAATCTTCAATCCTCAATAACCAATCCTCAATCTTCAATCCTCAATCCTCAATCGTCAATTCTCAATCCTCAATCCTCAATCCTCAATCCTCAATCCTCGATCTTCAATCCTCAATACCCAACCCTCAATCTTCAATCCTCAATCCTCAATCCTCAATTCTCGATCCTCAATCCTCAATCCTCAATCCTCAATCCTCAATCCCCAATCGTCAGTCTTCAATCCTCAATACTCAATCTTCAATCCTCAATCCTCAATCCTCAATCCTCAATCCTCATTCTTCAATCCTCAATACCCAATCCTCAATCTTCAATCCTCAATCCTCAATCCTCAATCCTCAATATTCAATCCTCAATCCTCAATCCACAATACTCAACCTTCAATCCTGAAACCTCAGTCCACAGACCTCAATTCTGAATCCTCAATCCTGAATCCTCAAACTTCAATCCTCAATCCCCAATCCTCAATCTTCAATCCTCAATCCTCAATACTCAATCCTCAATCCACAATCTTCAATCCTCAATACCCAATCTTCAATCCTCGATCGTCAATACTCAATCCTCAATCCTCAATCCTCAATCCTCAATCTTCAATCCTCAGTACTCAATCTGCAATCCTCAATCCTCAATCCTCAATCCTCAATCCTCATTCTTCAGTCCTGAATACCGAATCCTCAATCTTCAATCCTCAATCCTCAATCCTCAATTCTCAATCCTCAATCTTCAAGCATCAATATTCAATCTTCATTCCTCAATCCTCAATCCTCAATCCTCAATCCTCAGCCCTCAATGTTCAATCCGCAATAACTAATCCTCAATCTTCAATCCTCAATCCTCAATACTCAATCTGCAATCATCAAACCTCTATACACAAACATCAATTTTCATCACTCAACCCTCAGCACTCTGTCCCCAATATTCAGTCCTCAATCCTCAATCCTCAATCCTCAATCGTCAATCTTCAATCCTCAATACTCAATCTTCAATCCTCGATCCTCAATGCTCAATCCTCAATCCTCATTCTTCCATCCTCAATACCCGATACTCAATCTTCAATCCTCAATCGGCAATCCTCAATTCTGAATCCTCAATCCTCAATTTTCAATCCTCATTCTTCAATCCTCAATACCCAATAATCAATCTTCAATCCTCTATCCTCAATCCTCAATTCTCAATCCTCAACCCTCAGTCCTCAGTCCTCACACCTCAATCCACAACCCTCAGCCCTCATCGTCAATCCTCAATCCTCAATCCTCAATCCTCAACCTTCAATCCTCAATACTCAATCTTCAATCCTCAATCCTCAGTCCTCAAACCTCAATTCTTAATCCTCAATCCTGAATCCTCAATCTTCGGCCCTCAGTCCTTAACAATCAGTTGTCAATCGTCAATCCTCAATAGAATATCCTCAATTCACAGTTTTCAATACTCAATACTCAATCTGCAATCATCAAACCTCTATCCACAAACATCAATTCTCATCATTCAACCCTCAGCACTCTGTCCCCAATATTCAGTCCTCAATCCTCAATCCTCAATCCTCAATCGTCAATCTTCAATCCTCAATACTCAATCTTCAATCCTCGATCCTCAATCCTCAATCCTCAATCCTCATTCTTCCATCCTCAGTACTCAATCTGCAATCCTCAATCCTCAATCCTCAATCTTCAATCCTCAATACTCAATCTGCAATCCTCAATCCTCAATCCTCAATCCTCAATCCTCATTCTTCAATCCTCAATACCGAATCCTCAATCTTCAATCCTCAATCCTCAATCCTCAATTCTCAATACTCAATCTTCAATCATCAATATTCAATCTTCAATCCTCAATCCTCGATCCTCAATCCTCAATCCTCAGCCCTCAATGTTGAATCCGCAATAACTAATCCTCAAACTTCAATCCTCAATCCTCAATCCTCAATCCTCAATCCCCAATCCTCAATCCTCAGCCCTCAATCCTCAATTCTGAATCCTCAATACTGAATCCTCAATCTTCGGCCCTCAGTCCTCAACAATCAGTTGTCAATCCTCAATCCTCAATAGAATATCCTCAATTCACAGTTTTCAATACTCAATACTCAATCTGCAATCATCAAACCTCTATCCACAAACATCAATTCTCATCACTCAACCCTCAGCACTCTGTCCCCAAGATTCAGTCCTCAATCCTCAATCCTCAATCCTCAATCGTCAATCTTCAATCCTCAATACTCAATCTTCAATCCTCGATCCTCAATCCTCAATCCTCAATCCTCATTCTTCCATCCTCAGTACTCAATCTGCAATCCTCAATCCTCAATCCTCAATCTTCAATCCTCAATACTCAATCTGCAATCCACAATCCTCAATCCTCAATCCTCGATCCTCAATCCTCAATCCTCAGCCCTCAATGTTGGATCCGCAATAACTAATCCTCAAACTTCAATCCTCAATACCCAATCCTCAATCTTCAATCCTCAATCCTCAATCCTCAATTCTCAATCCTCAATCCTCAGTCCTCAGTCCTCAAACCTCAATGCTCAAACCTCAGCCCTCACCCTCAATCCTCAATCCTCAATATTCAATCCTCAATCCTCAATCCTCAATACTCAATCTTCAATCCTCAATCCTCAGTCCTCAGACCTCAATTCTGAATCCTCAATCCTGAATCCTCAATCATCAATCCTCAATCCCCAATCCTCAATCTTCAATCCTCAATCCTCATTCTTCGACCCTCAATACCCAATCCTCAATCTTCAATCCTCAATCCTCAATCCTCAATCCTCAATCCTCAATCCTCAACCGTCAATGTTCAATCCGCAACACCCAATCCTCAATCTTCAATCCTCAATCCTCAATCCTCAATACTCAAACCTCAATCCTGAATCCTCAATACTGAATCCTCAATCTTCAGCCCTCATTCCTCAACAATCAGTAGTCAATCCTCAATCCTCAATAGAATATCAACAATTCACAGCTTTCAATAGTCAATACTCAACCTGCAATCTTCAAATCTCTATCCACAAACATCAATTCTCATCACTCAACCCTCAACACTCAGTCCCCAATCCTCAATCTTCAATCCTCAGTCCTCAGTCCTCAAACCTCAATCCTCAACCGTCAGCCCTCATCCTCAATCCTCAATCCTCAATCTTCAATCCTCAATCCTCGATCCTCAATACTCAATCTTCAATCCTCAATCCTCAGGCCTCAAAACTCAATTCTGAATCCTCAATCCTGAATCCTCAATCTTCAATCCTGAATCTTCAATCCTCGATACTCAAACTTCAATCCTCAATCCTCAATACTCAATCCTCAATCCTCAATCCTCAATCGTCAGTCTTCAATCCTCAATACTCAATCTTCAATCCTCAATCCTCAATCCTCAATCCTCAATCCTCAATACTCAATCTTCAACCCTCAATAACCAATACTCAATCTTCAATCCTCAATCCTCAATCCTCAATTCTCGATCCTCAATCCTCAGTCCTCAATCGTCAATTCTCAATCCTCTATCCTCAGTCCTCAGTCCTCAATACACAGTCTTCAATCCTCAGTCTTCAATACTCAATCCTCAATCCCCATTCCTCAATCCTCAATACCCAGTCCTCAATCTTCAATCCTCAATCCTCAATCCTCAATCCTCAATTCACAATTCTAAGTCCCCAAACCTCAATCCTGAATCATCAATCCTCAATACTCAATCTTCAATCCTCATTCCTCAATACTAAATCATCAATCCTCAATGTTCAATCCGCGATACCCAATCCTCAATGTTCAATCCTCAATACTCAATCCTCAATCCTCAGTCCTCAATCCTCAATCCTCAATTCACAATCCTCAGTCCCCAAACCTCAATCCTCAATCTTCAATCCTCAATACTCAATCTTCAATCCTCATTCCTCAATATTCAATCCTCAATCCCCAATCCTCAATCCTCAGTCGTCAATCTTCAATCCTCAATACTCAATCTTCAATCCTCAATCCTCCATCCTCAATCCTCAATCCTCATTCTTCCATCCTCAATACCCAATCCTTAATCTTCAATCCTCAATCCTCAATCCTCAATTCTGAATCCTCAATCCTCAATTTTCAATCCTCATTCTTCAATCCTCAATACCCAATACTCAATCTTCAATCCTCAATCCTCAATCCTCGATTCTCAATCCTAAATCCTCAGTCCACAGTCCTCAAACCTCAATCCTCAACCCTCAGCACTCATCGTCAATCCTCAATCCTCAATCGTCAATCCTCGATATTCAATCCTCAATACTCAATCTTCAATCCTCAATCCTTAATTCTTAATCCTCAATCCACAATCCTCAATCCTCAATCCTCAATCCTCAATCCTCAATCCTCAATCCTCAATCCTCATTCTTCAATCCTCAATCTTGAATCCTCAACCCTCAACCCTCAATCTTCAATCCTCCATACTCAATCCTCAATCCTCAATACTCATTCTTCAATCCTCAATACACAATGTTTAATCTTCAATCATCAATCCTCAATCCTCGATTCTCAATCATCAATCCTCAGTCCTCAGTCCTCAAACCTAAATCCTCAACCCTCAGCCCTCATCCTCAATCCTCAATCCTCAATCTTCAATCCTCAATCCTCAATCCTCAATACTCAATCTTCAATCCTCAAACCTCAGTCCTCAAACCTCAATTCTGAATCCTCAATCCTGAATCCTCAATCTGCAACCCTCAATCTTCAATCCCCGATACTCAAACTTCAATCTTCAATCCTCAATACTCAATCCTCAATCCTCAATCCTCAATCGTCAGTCTTCAATCCTCAATACTCAATCTTCAATCCTCAATCCTCAATCCTCAATCCTCAATACTCAATCTTCAACCCTCAATAACCAATACTCAATCTTCAATCCTCAATCCTCAATCCTCAATTCTCGATCCTCAATCCACAATCCTAAATCGTAAATTCTCAATCCTCAATACTCAGTCCTCAGTCCTCAATACACAATCTTCAATCCTCAATCTTCAATCCTCAATCCTCAATCCCCATTCCTCAATCCTCAATACCCAGTCCTCAATCTTCAATCCTCAATCCTCAATCCTCAATTCTCAATCCTCAATCCTCAGTCCTCAGTCCTCAAACCTCAATCCTCAACCCTCAGCCCTCATCCTCAATCCTCAATCCTCTATCTTCAATCCTCAATCCTCAATCCTCAATACCCAATCTTCAATCCTCAATCCTCAGTCCTCAAACCACAATCCTGAAACCTCAATCCTGAATCCTCAATCTTCAATCCTCAATCCCCAATCCTCAATCTTCAATCCTCAATCCACAATCCTAAATCCTCAATACTCAAACTTCAACCCTCAATCCTCAATACTCAAACCTCAATCCTCAATCCTCAATCGTCAGCCTTCAATCCTCAATACTCAACCTTCAATCCTCAATCCTTAATCCTCAATCCTCAATCCTCAATCCTCAATCCTCAATCGTCAGTCTTTAATCTTCAATACTCAATCTTCAATCCTCAATCCTCAATCCTCAATCCTCAATACTCATTCTTCAATCCTCAATACACAATCTTCAATCTTCAATCATCAATCCTCAATCCTCGATTCTCAATCCTCAATCCTCAATCACCATTCCTCAATCCTCAATACCCATTCCTCAATCTTCAATCCTCAATCCTCAATCCTCAATTCTCAATCCTCAATCCTCAGTCCTCAGTCCTCAAACCTCAATCCTCAACCCTCAGCCCTCATCCTCAATCCTCAATCCTCAATCTTCAATCTTCAATCCTCAATCCTCAATCCTCAATTCTCAATCCTCAATCCTCAGTCCTCAGTCCTCAAACCTCAATCCTCAACCCTCAGCCCTCATCCTCAATCCTCAATCCTCAATCTTCAATCCTCAATCCTCAATCCTCAATACCCAATCTTCAATCCTCAATCCTCAGTCCTCAAACCACAATTCTGAACCCTCAATCCTGTATCCTCAATCTTCAATCCTCAAACCCCAATCCTCAATCTTCAATCCTCAATCCTCAATCCTCAATTCTCAATCCTCAATCTTCAATCCTCAATACTCAATATTCAATCCTCTATCCTCAATCCTTAATCCTCAATCCTCAATCCTCAATCCTCAATCCTCAGTCTTCCATCCTCAATACCCAATACTCAATCTTCAATCCTCAATCCTCAATCCTCAATTCTGAATCCTCAATCCTCAATTTTCAATCCTCATACTTCAATCCTCAAAACCCTAAACTCAATCTTCAATCCTCAACCCTCAATCCTCAATTCTCAATCCTCATTCTTCAATCCTCAATACCGAATCCTCAATCTTCAATCCTCAATCCTCAATCCTCAATTCTCAATACTCAATCTTCAATCATCAATATTCAATCTTCAATCCTCAATCGTCAATCCTCAATCGTCAGCCTTCAATCCTCAATACTCAATCTTCAATCCTCAATCCTCAGACCTCAAACCTCAATTCTGAATCCTCAATCCTGAGTCCTCAATCTTCAATCCTCAATCTTCAGTCCTCGATACTCAAACTTCAATCCTCAATCCTCAATACTCAATCCTCAATCCTCAATCCCCAATCGTCAGTCTTCAATCCTCAATACTCAATCTTCAATCCTCAATCCTCAATCCTCAATCCTCAATAATCAATCTTCAACCCTCAATAACCAATACTCAATCTTCAATCCTCAATCCCCAATCCTCAATTCTCGATCCTCAATCCTCAATCCTCAATCGTCAATTCTCAATCCTCTATCCTCAGTCCTCAGTTCTCAATACACAATCTTCAATCCTCAATCTTCAATCCTCAATCCTCAATCCCCATTCCTCAATCCTCAATACCCAGTCCTCAATCTTCAATCCTCAATCCTCAATCCTCAATCCTCAATCCTCAATCTTCAATACTCAATACTCAATATTCAATCCTCTATCCTCAATCCTCAATCCTCAATCCTCATTCTTCAATCCTCAATACCGAATCCTCAATCTTCAATCCTCAATCCTCAATCCTCAATTCTCAATACTCAATCTTCAATCATCAATATTCAATCTTCAATCCTCAATCGTCAATCCTCAATCGTCAGCCTTCAATCCTCAATACTCAATCTTCAATCCTCAATCCTCAGACCTCAAACCTCAATTCTGAATCCTCAATCCTGAGTCCTCAATCTTCAATCCTCAATCTTCAGTCCTCGATACTCAAACTTCAATCCTCAATCCTCAATACTCAATCCTCAATCCTCAATCCCCAATCGTCAGTCTTCAATCCTCAATACTCAATCTTCAATCCTCAATCCTCAATCCTCAATCCTCAATAATCAATCTTCAACCCTCAATAACCAATACTCAATCTTCAATCCTCAATCCTCAATCCTCAATTCTCGATCCTCAATCCTCAATCCTCAATCGTCAATTCTCAATCCTCTATCCTCAGTCCTCAGTTCTCAATACACAATCTTCAATCCTCAATCTTCAATCCTCAATCCTCAATCCCCATTCCTCAATCCTCAATACCCAGTCCTCAATCTTCAATCCTCAATCCTCAATCCTCAATCCTCAATCCTCAATCTTCAATACTCAATACTCAATATTCAATCCTCTATCCTCAATCCTCAATCCTCAATCCTCAATCCTCAATCCTCAATCCTCAATTTTCAATCCTCAATACTCAATCTGCAATCCTCAATCCTCAGTACCTCAATCCTCAATCCTCATTCTTCAATCCTCAGTACCGAATCCACAATCTTCAATCCTGAATCCTCAATCCTCAATTCTCAATCCTGAATCCTCAATCCTGAATCCTCAAGCTTCAGCCCTCAGTCCTCAACAATCAGTTGTCAATCCCCAATCCTCAATAGAATATCCTCAATTCACAGTTTTCAATACTCATTACTCAATCTGCAATCTTCAGATCTCTATCGACAAACATCAATTCTCATCACTCAACCCTCAATACTCAGTCCCCAATCCTCAAGCTTCAAACCTAAATCCTCAAACCTCATACTTCAATCCTCAATACCCAATCCTCAATCTTCAATCCTCAATCCTCGATCCTCAGACCTCAAACATCAATCCTCAACCCTCAGCCCTCATCCTCAATCCTCAATCCACAATCCTCAATCCTCAATCTTCAATCCTCAATACACAATCTTCAATCCTCAATCCTCAGTCCTCAAACCTCAATTCTGAATCCTCAATCCTGAATCCTCAATCTTCGGCCCTCAGTCCTCAACAATCAGTTGTCAATCCTCAATTCTCAATAGAATATTATCAATTCACAGTTTTCAATACTCAATACTCAATCTGCAATCTTCAAACCTCTATCCACAAACATCAATTCTCATCACTCAACCCTCAACACTCAGTCCCCAATATTCAATCCTCATACCTCAATCCTCAATCCTCAATCGTCAATCTTCAATCCTCAATACTCAATCTTCAATCCTCAATCCTCAATTCTCAATCCTCAATCCTCAATCCTCAATCCTCAATCCTCAATCCTCAGTCCTCAATCGTGAGTCTTCAATCCTCAATGCTCAATCTTCAATCCTCAATCCTCGATACTCAATCCTCAATCCTCATTCTTCAATCATCAATACCCAATCCTCAATCTTCAATCCCCAATCCTCAATCCTCAATTCTCAATCCTCAATCCTCAGTCCTCAGTCCTCAAACCTCAATCCTCAACCCTCAGCCCTCATGCTCAATCCTCAATCCTCAATCTTCAATCCTCAATCCTCAATACTCAATCTTCAATACTCAATCCTCAGTCCTCAAACCTCAATTCTGAATCCTCAATCCTGAATCATCAATCTTCAATCCTCAATCCCCAATCCTCAATCTTCAATCCTCAATCCTGAATCCTCAATCCTCAATCCTCAATATTCAATCCTCGATCCTCAATCCTCAATCCTCAGTCCCAAATACTCAATCTTCAATACTCAATCCTCAACCCCCAATCTTCAATCTTCAATACTCAATCCTCAATCCTCAATCCTCAATCCTCAATCCTCAATCCTCATTCTTCAATCCTCAATACCCAATCCTCAATCTTCAATCCTCAATCCTCAATCCTCAATTCCCTATCCTCAATCCTCAATCCTCAGACCTCAAACATCAATACTCAACCCTCAGTCCTCGTCCTCAATGCACAACCCTCAATCCTCAATCCTCAATCTTCAATCATCAATATTCATTCTTCAATCTTCAATCCTCAACCCTCAATACTCAATCCTCGACCGTCAATATTCAATCCGCAATACCCAATCCTCAATCTTCAATCCTCAATCCTCAATCCTCAATCCTCAATCCTCAATCCTCAATCCTCAGCCCGCAAACCTCAATCCTGAATCCTCAATCCTGAATCCTCAATCTTCAGACCTCAGTCCTCAGCAATCAGTTGTCAATCCTCAATCCTCAATAGAACATCATCAATTCACAGCTTTCAATACTCAATACTCAACCTGCAATCTTCAAATCTCTATCCACAAACATCAATTCTCATCACTCAACCCTCAACACTCAGTCCCCAATCCTCAATCTTCAATCCTCAATCCTCAACACTCAGTCCCCAACCCTCAATCTTCAATCCTCAATACTCATTCTTCAATCCTCAATCCTCAATCCTCGATCCTCAATCCTCAATCCTCAATCGTCAATCTCCAATCCTGAATACTCAATCTTCAATCCGCAATCCTCAATACTCAATCCTCAATTGTTGGAATATGGAACAATTTTAAATAAAAAGAAATTTGATTTTTTAACTCAACGCACGGAAGAAGTCTGTACGATATCTGATCTCACATGAATATATTCAAAAGTAAATAAAAAACCATAGAAACAAGACAGAACACTTTCTGTATCCTTCGATACTTTCGATACTTGTTTTTGTTCCTTGATTATATAATCTAACAGGCCCCCTCAAAAACAAGTTGTTGCTGTTCATATTAATTGTACATTAATAAGTCTAATAAGTGTACTACGAGTATTACCGTACAGACTGTCTACCTTGTGTTTTATTTTGACTCTAATTCTGGGAACAAAATACAAATGGTCCAACATTCGTTGCAAGGGAATGGGGAAACCCAGAAAAACCCATCCAGACCATACAAAGTATATACAAAATAATAATAATTTTTATGCTTATATTAATCTTATTATTTTAATCCCATTTTTGCACTAAATTCCAAATATTTGCTTGCTGGCAACGGCTTCGTTAAAGCATCTGCTAGTTGATCACCTGTAGGAATATATTCAAGTTTTATTACATTCTTTTCAACTTGTTCTCTTGAAAAGTGGTATTTTATGTCTATATGTTTTGAACGCTTATGGCTACTTGGATTACTCGCAATATTAATGCAACCCATATTGTCTTCGTAAATTATTATTGGATCAAAGACATTTATATTAATACTGATTGCCAAGGATTTTAACCATAATGCCTCTCTCACAGCTTCAAAAAGAGCCATGTACTCTGCTTCTGTGGACGAGACAGCCACTGATGTTTGCCTTTTCGTATTCCAGCAGATTGTACATTGTTCATATAACTTAAATAAATATCCCGTTGTGCTCTTACGATCTGTATTTTCATTACCTCCCCAATCAGAATCGACATATCCACTAAATACATTTTTATAATCAATTTTAACATATGTTAATTTAATATCAGCAGACCCTTTAAGATACCTCAGAACCCTTTTAAGATTTTGCCACAGTTCTCTGTTATTTTTACTTGAGTATCGACTTATAATATTTACCGCTATGCTTAAATCGGGTCTCGTACAAATCATTATGTACATCAAGGATCCAATTAAATTACGACAAGGTGCATTATACTCTTCTTCTGAATTCAAAGCTATATGATCAAATACACTTGGAAGAGGTGTACTTACGGGTTTGCAATCTAACATATTAAATTTCATAAGAACAGTCTTAATATATGCACTTTGATCCAATGTTACTTGTCCATTAGTTCTTTCCACTTTTATTCCAAGAAATAACTTAATTTCATTTAAATCTGACATGCAAAATCTATTTTTCAAATAATTTTTGAAATTTTGCATTGTCTCAGATTCAGCAGTCATAATCACTAGATCATCCACATATAGTACCACATATATATTCTTTAATATATTCTTTCTATCTAATATATAAATACAACGATCCGCTGATGAATTTCGGAAACCTTTCTCTAAAAGAGCTTTTTCGAACATCTCAAACCAGCATCTGGCTGATTGCTTGAGACCATACGAAGCTTTATTCAATTTACACACTTGATTATTACTATCACATTTAACACCTTCGGGAATTCGCATATAAATTTCTTCCCTTAAAATACCATTTAAAAATGCCGTCTTAACATCCATTTGATGCACTAGCAAATTATGCTGATTAGAAAAAGCCATAAGAAATCTAAAGCTTGACATTCTAGCTACAGGTGCAAATGTTTCATTATAATCTTCTAAATATTTCTGACTGAAACCACGGGCCACTAATCGAGCTTTGTATTTTAACGGATTTCCGAATTCATCATTTTTGATCGTGAATACCCATTTACAATCAACAATGTTCTTATTCTTTGGCTTCGATACCAAATCCCAAGTTTTATTTATGACTAACGAGTTTATTTCATCGGCAATAGCTTGTTCCCACTTAGCTCTGTCATCTCTAGTTTTAATTTCATCAAATGAGTTGGGTATTTTACAAATTATCGATTGAGCGCATAAAAGATAATCATCGTCATTATTAAATTCATTATATGACATAGGAGACTGTCGCTTAATCCTATCACTCCTTCTAGGTTCTATACTATCTTTGAATTCTACCACTTGATTATTCTCTGGTCCCGATACTCCTGTTACATCTGTTTTAGTTACAGATTTACTTTTCTCTTGATCTACCATTACTTTAATTCTCGGCTCTATCATATCTGATTTATTGTTATCGGATTTTTTTCTTTTTAACGCATCTGATTTTTGATTATCAGATTTATTTACTTCACACTGTATATCTACTGATTTCGGCACTTCACGAGATGCATCAGTTTCACATAAACCACGTTTTAAACCTATTCCCTTTATTACCGGCCGAGATTCTAAGTAATTAATTTCATCAACTATTACATCTCTTACTATCTCAAATTTCCCATTTTCTACGTTCCACACTTTGTATCCATTTGGTGTAAACCCTACCAATATACATTTATAAGACTTTTCGTCAAATTTCGATTTCCTAACTTTATCATGCACATACACTGTGGAACCAAACACTTTTAAATACTTCAATTTGGGCCTTTTATTATGCCACAATTCAAATGGGGTTTTATTAACATTAAGAGCTTTCGATGGGGTTAAATTAATTAAATATGTAGCAGTTAAAACTGCTTCTCCCCAGAACTCTTTTCCTAAACTTGCACCGTTTATCATTGCACGTGCTTTTTCAGTTATAGTTCTATTCATGCGTTCTGCAACACCATTTAACTGAGGAGTTCGCGGAACCGTTAAGTGATAGCTTATACCCTTTTGTATACAATAATTTTTCATCTCATTAGATAAATATTCCTTGCCATTATCACAGTATATATTGACAATCTTTAAATTAAAACGTGCTTCACTTTTAGCAACGTAATCCTCAAAGATTGTAAAAACATCTGATTTATTTTCAAGTAAATACGTCACACAATAATGCGTAAATTCATCTATGAAAGTTATAAAATACTTTTTATCATTAATTGTAGAAGGAGTGATCGGTCCACAAACGTCTGTGTGAACAATAAACAATGGCTGCCTAATGTGACTTTTATCTTTTGCCTTTTCAAATAGCAATTGTGCTTGTTTTCCTTTAATACAAGCTTCACATATATTATCGTCTGGAATTACTTTTTCAAGATACGTCACATCCTCCACCATCTGCTTATTCTTCAACTGTAAAAATTTTGCCTTTCCTATATGCCCTAAGCGCCTATGCCATAATTCATAATTATTAACTATCTTATTAGAAATATAAGAATTAAGTGAATTTACTCCTTTTTCGATGACATCAAAATCTATAAATATTAAATTATTTGAAGGCTTACCAATCATCATCATTTTACCGTTTTTGATTATTTCGACGCCCCTCTCATTGAAAGTTATACTCATTCCTTTTTGCTGCAACTTTCTAACGGATAGTAAGTTGTACGGCACGTCCGGGCAGTACAATACGTCCTCCAAAACGCCTTCAATTCCCATATTGGTGGTCACAGGTATCTGCCCCTTCTTCGATGCAATTATATATTCTCCATTTTTCGCTATCGAAATCCTGATGGGTGGATCAAGTATGGTCATATTTGAAAATACATTATCTTCTTTGACTATATGATCCGATGCTCCAGAATCCAGGATAAATGTTAATTTTCCGGTTTTCATGACCTGGTAGTCTCCGGTCATAAAGGCATATGCCGACACGTTGTCGCTTGTAACAGCTTGCGTCGTCTGAATTGTATGTATATTTTGATTTTTGTTTCTTTGTTCTGCTCTATATTGGAGCCTCTTCTTATAGTAATAACACTCTTTAATCTTGTGTCCTGTTCTTCCACACTGATGACATTTTCCGGTAAAAGATTGTCTATTCGGCTTGAATGTATTTCCTCTTCTAATGTTACCTCTTCTATTACTTCCTCTTTTAAAGCGTGTACTTCCAAAATTATGTGGTCTTTGATTTTCCACTTCAGCTTGGAGTACTTTCGCGCTGGTATCCAAATTTTCACTTTTAATTTTCGTTTCATGATCCGACAGTCTCTTTTTAACTATGTCAAGTGTAATTCTCGCTTCTGTCATCATCGTCTCAATGACAGTTGACACCGTATCATATACTTCGGGCAAACTAGATAACAAAATTGAAATAGTTTCGTTTTCCCGCACAGTCACACCCGCAGCTGATAAATCTGTGACTAAATCGTCAAACACTTCGAAATGATCTTTCAACGAACTGTCACTTTTCATTTTCAATCTTAAGAGCTTTTTCCTAATGGATAATTCCGTAGCCGTACTTTGACTCTCATACACTGAATCTAAACTTAATATTATTGATTTTGCTGTACTTCCCGGAGTGTCGTACTTCAAATGCGTATCAGATAAATATTGCACAACAGTGCATTTGGCAATGCGTTCCGCCTTCGACCATACTGCGGTGACAGGAACTGGTGGTTGCTCGTCAAGAACTTTTAATACATCGAGCTCATATAATAAATTACGAACTCTATGCATCCACGCGTTGTATTTCGTACCACTGAATTGCTGAATGTTTCTCCTGTCTTTGGACATCTCCATCGTCACGCAGTTTAAAGTATTTTACACTTAATTGATTAAAAAAACACTAAACTAATTAACACGCGATACACTTAATTATTATAGAATGAATTCTGGGCCCATAACCTGTTGGAATATGGAACAATTTTAAATAAAAAGAAATTTGATTTTTTAACTCAACGCACGGAAGAAGTCTGTACGATATCTGATCTCACATGAATATATTCAAAAGTAAATAAAAAAACCATAGAAACAAGACAGAGCACTTTCTGTATCCTTCGATACTTTCGATACTTGTTTTTGTTCCTTGATTATATAATCTAACATATAACGTGTGATCTGATGAAACATTGTTGCAATTCAGAATAAAGATTTATAAAAATCCAAATTATATTTTTTTACATTGGAAAGATTCCCAAAAAAATTGGAATCGGCAGCACTGGATATCGTAAGTACTATTTTCACTTTAATTATACTTTAATTAAGCTGTAACGAGCTTCTCTCTGGAATACTTTCAGATAGTGACATTGCATTGTGAGTAACTGAAAAGATATTGTCTGAGGGTACTCCTAGAGTAGCTCGCGATAGTTTTTACATTGTCAAGCATCCACGCACCCTTAAATTTATAAAATTAATTCTTTATGTATTTTTTCAGCTCATAAACCATTGGTTTATGAGGTTCTATGCCATGCGACGTCGGCGGCAGCAAAACATCTGCGAGGAGCACCAGGCGTATCACGCCGTAATTACCATTTCCGAATAATACATTTTAATAAAATACTTATTCCATTTAATTTTTTATTAATTTTCTGTATCCTTCGTCTGCTTACAGCTTATAAACTTAGTGTTTATAATGCACCGTGAAGAGCGCCGACGCCGACAATATAATAACGTGTTACGATCCGAGGGCTAGATAGTCCGACCGAGGGTGAGGGTTTTTTGGGATATTGTTATTGTTTCGTGGACGAACCAACGGGTAACTTTGCACTCGTTGAGAGGCACCTCACGGATGTAGACGAACCAGTGCGCAAAGGCCAACACCGGGAACCTCCTCAGGTTTTAGGTAGGTTTTCGTGGACGAACCAACACTCAACTTGGCGAGTATCGGGAGCCACTAGGGTGGAATAAAGACTGTGAACGAACTAGTGAGTAACTTTGCACTCGCCAGGAGCTACGGGACGTGGAAGAACCAGTGCGCAATCGCCAACACCAGGAGCCACTTGTAGGTTAGGAAAGGGACCTTCGCAAGGATTGCGAAGATGTTAGTATAGCCTCGTAACTTTTAAATTTATAATATATCTCGAGCGGTAAAGATATAATATTTGTGGGATCGTTACGCGTTCGCTTCTTATTGGATTTAGGAAAGGTTTTGATTGAACTAAGTCCAATTTAACAAACCTTATAAAAATGTATATTACTACACGTTTAAGTTTGACTCGAAGGAATACAATTGTCGAAGAGTTTTAAGTGTCCCGGAACTACGTCCTCTCTCTCTAGATTACGCACAGAGGTATGCGGGGGACGCGTCGTTAAGACCACGTTACAGTGAATTTACTTTACGTACTGTACTCTATGATTCTGCTCGAAGGAGAACTAATGATCGATCTTGCTTCCAGTCTCAGCCGCATACTGAACTCGAACTGGATTGGAAATGAGCCCGCTAGACCGAGTCTCTTGGCCTTCTTATAGTCAAAAATCTATGACAAAAATGGTGGGGACTCGGCTGCACGCCACCGCAGTCGCTCGGACGGCAAACTCGTGCTCTCATTGGCCGGTGTTTTTCATTAATAACTGGTTAACAAAGCCTCATCTTACATTTTCGCTAAGGAAAAAGTTGTTTCAAATCACCCCCTGAATCACCCCTTTTAAGGAATTGCGACATTTTTGTTACACCCTGTATACCACTAAAACCGATGCTTGGGAAGTTTCGAGTCATAATGGTGAAATGTCACCGAGCTGAAGAAATATTGCGAATTTCACGTCAAACGCCTACTGTTTTAGGGAGGAACGAGTTCGAAATAAATTCCGCAATTCTTAGTTACGAGAAAAATATATATTATTACCATGTCCGCGTGTCGCGGTGCTGCGTCGTCATAAAGACTGTTCCCATCGGAAGCTCCCCACTCCGCCATCGGTGAAAGCCTGTTTCACACAGTTTTATCATTGGCGCGCAATTCAACACCTACCTTAACGTAAAAGTACGCATTATATATCGCTGAAAACGATGCTTAGGCAAGTTTCGAGTCATATTGGTGTAATACCACCGCACTTGACAAAATAATGCGGATTTCACGTCAAACGTCAACTTTAACGTAAAACTACGCTATATACCACTGACATCGATGCTTGGGCAAGTTTCGTGTCATACTGGTGAAATATCGCCATGCTTGCTGTAATACTGCGAATTTCGCGTCAAACGTCGACTGTAACGTGAGACTACGCAGTATATATCACTGAAATAGATATTTGGGCAAGTTTTGAGCTATGTCAGTAAAATATATCCGCATTTGATGAAATATTGCGAATTTTAAGTCAAACGTCGATTTTAATTTGACACTACGCATTCCAAGTCACTGGAAACGATGTCTCGACAAGTTTCCAGACGTATTGGTGAAATATAACCGCGTTTGCCTACGAAGTACCACCTTTCTGAATAGGGAATTTAGAAGAGGATACCGTGGAGGTTTTAGTGGGTGAGAGTCCCACACTACACTGACAGACCTAAGGTGTGCGGTAGGACATTTCCTCCACGTGATACTAAAAAGAAAAAAAAATCCAGGCCGCAGTTTGCACCCAGGCTGCAGTTTGAGCCGCTACTCAACCAGATCGGACAATTATGGCCGCAGAAATCGATTTGAAAAGCATAAAATTGAGAACAAATAAGCAGTTTTTCGATCTTATGATAGATACCGATACAGCGGATGGCAGAATAATGATTGTATTTAGTGTAATAGTAATTTAGTAATAATTTTAATTCCATGAACTTCAAAAATTTATATGCTCATACACTAAAATATAAAGATTTAACAAAAAATTAACCATGATAAAAAATGTTTATTCTTATTTTTCATCTATAATAATTATAGAAATTACTAACTTAATTTTTTTATCATTATTAGCTATTTCAAAAAATATGAAAATTAGAGTTCTTTATTTTTTTATTTCATTTATTAGAAGATCTCTAATTTTAACGGGAATTTTATTTAATAATTTTAGTGTATACTCAGCAATCCTAATAATAATGGGAACTTCATTAAAATCCTGGATTATTCCATTTAATGCTTGATTTAATTTTATATTTAAATCAATTAATTTCATAAATGCATTTTTAATAATAACATTCATAAAATTAATTCCTTTTATTCTTTTAATAAATTCAATCCCTATAAAAGAATTATTAATTATAATTACTCTAAATTTAATTGTATCAGCGCTATTAATATTAAATAAAAATTCTTTAATACTAATAATATCATTTTCTTCAATTTATCAAACTTCATTAATAATAACATTAATATATTTAAATTTTTATATTTTTATTCTTTACTTCATCATATATTCAGTATTATCATATAATATAATCTATTTAATCATAGATATAAAATTAGAAAATAAAATAGAAATAATAATCTTTAACAATAAATCAAAACTTACATTTTTTTATTTATTACTAACATATATACTTATTCCACCAACAGGAGAATTTTCTTTAAAATGATTAGGGTTAGAGAACTTAGTAATTAAACTTAATGGTCTTAATCTTATCCTATCTATCATTATTGTAATATCAAGACAATTAATAATTTGAAATTATTTAAATTTTATTAATAATAATTTATTCAATAAAAATTACTCAAATATATTCTTAAAATACAAATATATAGATATGTGAATTTTATTTATTATTAATATAATAGTAATTATATTTAGAATCATATACATTTACTTTAAAATCTAATTTCTAAAAAATTATATTTTATTTTTAAATTTGCTATTTAATATTTTGATTAAACTATAGAAATTATATTAATAGTATTAGAAAATTTTATTTTCATAAATAAATTTACAATTTATTCCTTTTATCAGACACAATACTCTAATACTTTATTTAAAGATTTGAAGTTAATTTTAAACTATTAATCTTCAAAATTAAAAATATAAATTTAGTTTTATAAATCTTAATTTCTTCGTGAATAAAAAAATGATAATACTCCACTAATCATAAAAATATTGGCATATTATATTTTATATTCGCTATATGATCAGGAATAATTGGTTCATCAATAAGATTTATTATTCGATTAGAATTAAGAAGACAGGGGCATGAATTAAAAATGATCAGATTTATAATTCAATTGTAACGTCTCATGCTTTTGTTATAATTTCATTTTATGGTGTTACGTTCCGAACAGGAAATTTTTCGGATTTTTGACTTTCGGCCATTACGTCGGCCGGGGTGTGTCACGACAATGCTTTGTCATTATGGAATTTCCTAGTCTGGCACATTCTGGCCTTTGACGTTCAAAATTCTAAATTATAATTGTTGTGATTGTATTATACGCTCTCCTTGGAATCGTCGTCGAAAGTCGGCGACGCGAGTGTGTGTGAATTTGTGAGAGTTGTGAGGATGTATGTGTGCGTGTGTGTGTTCTTCTGAAGCCTCGAGAAGGTGAGCATGAACACCTTAGCCGTAACAACTATCGTTACATTACGATGTTTGGAATTGCGGGTTCTCATGCGCTTGAATGAGTGTGCACCGAGAGTGTGGTCAACACCTTCTGTCGCAAGTCAAGCATCTTGTTGTCCGTGATGCCTGTTGGAGCTAATTGCAAATTGTTCATAGGGTTCCGATGCACCTGTATCTTGCATGAATTGGGACGGTTGCGCGTAATCGCGGAAAACTTTGTAATGAGACGGCGTGTCAAGAATTTGGAATGAGAACCTTTCGCGTTTGGTTTTGGAATTCGCACAAAAAACTGTATACAGCGCGCGACACGACGCGACGCGCGAGCGACGATACCACGCGACGAAAACGCCGAGCGTTTCCCGCGAAAGTGTGAAAAACTTGTGTAAATTATTACAACAAATTTAATAATTATTGACCGTCGTTAATTGTAAGGAGTAATAGAGGATGTTGTTCATGTGTAGCATTGCGCAAAATATTGAGCAACCTGTGAATTGTGAAGAAAACCGGAAATAGAGCACACGCGATATATCGAAATGCGAGTTGACAAATCGCGCGACGGCTCCCGCACGCTGCCTCACCTGATTCGTCAGGACCTCTCACGGATACGGCAGAAGATCACTGTATTGGTGATCCTCGAAGGATCCTGCCTATCCTGATTTCCGTGATCGATCACTCTTCGTCGACAAGTCGCGAGGTGCGTGACGGGAGACCGTGGGTTTAATTATATTCTATTTCTTTCTTTCCGTCTATCTTTTTTGTTCTTTTCTCAATTATTAATTGTTTCGAGCGTAGATTCACGGGAGTGAATGGACTCAATCGCCCACGTAAAATTCGGCAACTCGTTCAGAAAACCATAGTTCGATATAAAATTCAATTCTCTAACCATTCCGCGTGTGCTCTCTTTTTCTTTACAGTATTATCATCATTCATAGCTACATTGTATCGTACTGCATCTTACAACCGAACTGGCACACCATAAGGATTTGACTTGGCTTATTATTGGATTTGTTATTTGGAAAAGGATTGATTACGTTGATTTCTTCAACTGCGTGAGTCTTTTGAATATTGTCTGATTTTGATATATATATATATAATTGTCTGGAATTGTTTCATATTCTTTGTGTATTGATTATATATATTAATTTCTCATTGTTGTACATGAATTATCGCATTTTGTTTCGCCACGTGGTTTGAGGGACATCGATATCGCCAGTCGATATCGTGGATTTACCTTGGTGTCCTTACGGCCACCTTGGCGCGGGATAGTCCACGTGCACAGCACGGTTTAATATCTCGGTTGCGATCACATATGTGAATATTTCCTTTTCTTTCTTTTATACGATGCGTGCATTTATTAACGTCATATAATTGTAATTAATATCTTATTATATTATATAATACTTATTATAATTATTTTACGGTTGTGTGCTCATTCACCGTGGTGCATTTCAATTCTTTCCTCTTCAATTTTCTTTGTTTATGCATACGATTATCTATTGTTAATCTTGTTGTTAATTCAACAACAACTTGTTACAATCTCAGAGAATATAATATATTTATTTTTTTTTTCCTTTTGTCTTCATATATACTTTGTGCTGATTACTTCACCTTTCCAAATGCAGTATTAGCATAAGCCTCCACCTCTCGGGAAAATCGATCACGCATAGCGGGGCCCGTATGGGACTAGATGGTTTCCTAACCCATTTACCTTTATCCTCCTTGGATATTTCATTAATAGAAGTTTAGATATACTCGCGCATCGTGGCCGAGCTTCCTTTTCACAGCCGCTCTGTTATCGCGACCACACTACCATTTCGCACTGTCTCGGCACATTTAATTTACAGACAGAGTAGTGGCTCGGACTAGACGTTAGAACGCATAGAAGTATATTTTTCTCTATAAAAATACCTCCCATGACTGACCGGTGGGGTGATTGTTTATGTGACGGACGGAGTTACGAATTCTGTTCGTAAGAGAAGCGATACGAACGAACGGAGTTACGGACTGCGCCCGTAACAGAACTGGTGGCAGCGGTGGGATAGGAAATTTTTCCGCCGAATTCATCGTGTCTAGCGTGATTCTTTTTCTATAGAGAGGCTAATATTGTAATTGGAAATATTTTGAGAATTTATATTTTGTTTATTATTGCATTTTCAAATTATTGCATTTGTTTGGTTGTTCAAATTACGACATCTGATTCTGTTTGAGCAATCAAGTAAGTGGTATTTTGTTCCAACAATTATTTGCATTTTATTTTATTATATTATTTATGTTATTTACCTTGATACGTTATTTTGCTAAATTTATGATTCTTGTTATATATGTTTATGTCATATTCGTAGCGCTCAGGAATTTTCACTTGATTCTTATTTGAACTTTAATATCTGCATATTTCTATATTTCTATATATATATTGTGTTACATTACTATTTGCATTACCATTGATTTGATTTATATGACCTATTATTGATTTGGTTTACTCATATTGTTTATATTGTGTTGATAATTGATATTCTTTTTTGTATTACATTCCATTTGATTTTATACACGGTTCACAATGTCGACTCCAAATCCAAACCCCATCGGTAACGCGGAAGATAATAATACTTTAAACGCGAGTAATGCTATGATGACTTCTATGGCTGAGTGTTTCACTTTACAACATAGTATCTTGAATATTCCGTTTTTCGACGGGAAAAATATTCCTTTAAAGAACTTTTTACAAGATGTACAAAATGGCTCAGTATTCGTTCCTCCTGCGTTAGAATCTTCATTTTTAAGAGCAGTACAGGGTAAATTACAAGGAGCTGCTAGAGACAGTACTTGGGGTAAAACGTTTAACAGTGTCAATGAATTGACTAAACATTTGAAATCTAGATTCGCTTCAGATAAAACCTACCCGCATTATCATCACGAGATAGAAAATATTAGGATGAAACGCGGTGAAACAGTAAATGATTTCTACGATCGGTTGAATATATTATTGAATGGCGCAAAATCTGCACTAGAAGATAAATACGGTGAGAATTCAGGACAGATGTTAGAGCCCGTCAAAGAAGTAGCATTGGAAGCATTCATTCGAGGCTTGCCAGATGAAATCGCTAGAGTAGTAGACGTGCGTGATCCGAAAGATTTGGATGAGGCTTTAAAATTTGCAACTAGAACTGAATCTAGGATTAGATCAGGAATAATACCATCGGGAGAAACTTCGCGAGTAACATTTGCAGACGATAATCAACCATTAACGTCTCGACCAACGTCTCCATTTTCTCCAAACTCTAATTATCGTAACATGTCGAGTCATTATCAAAATTATTCGGTTACGAGACGCGAAGAACGTCAATCTCGATCACCTTCTCCTAGTTTTGCGAGAACTCCACTGCGAGGGAAGGATTCTCCTCCTAGATACGCGAGCTCAACGCATAATTATCCAAATTATACGAATCTTCCAAATTATCCAAACATTCCTAATATGAATCCGAATCACCATGGTCAACCATACTACCCTCCTTATCCTATGTATTCTCCTATGTTCTTTCCTCCATATTATCCACCGTATGCAATGTACAATCCAGATACATACAACCGTCGATCATCCAACTCATCCACTCCTACATCTAGTAGACCATCATCACCGCATCCTAATAAACCTAGCCAACCAATAGAAAATGATTCTTTAAACTCCCTACCGACTCGTCGAACGGACGCGACGACGAGTCTCTTTCCGACAGAGCGTCGCATCACAGCGAAAAAGTTGAAACAAACCCAATAGTTCTTCCAGAAAAACATGAATCTCCTGTAGTTAAAATGTTCGCTACAGAATTACAATCAGGTTGTGCACACTTTTTAGTAGATACAGGGGCGGACATTAACATAATTAAATTAGATGCATTACACGAGGATGTCGAAGTAGCACTTGACGAATCAGCTATACTCACAGGTATTACTCCGGATAAATTAGAAACTTTAGGTACCACAATCATTACATTACAAAATAATCCAGTCAGATTCCATGTCATAAAATCACCATTCCCATTGATTAGCGATGGTATTTTAGGAAAGGAATTCCTAAGGCAGGAACAAGCAGAAATTTCTTTTGCCCATAACACCTTAGTTACTCAATCAGATCCTATCAGACCTATGCATTTTGTAGGAGAGGAACCATTAAATACTCGTCCAGTACCGAAATCGCGAATTCTTAGAATAAATGCTAGAACCAGACAAATCATTGCCATTGACGTCACGAATAGCGACTTAAAAGAGGGGTATTTACCAAAATTGAATGCACAAGACGGAGTCTACATTGGCGAAGCCGCTGTTTCTGTAAATGACCAAGGCAGGTGCCATGTTCTCGGCATAAACACCTTAGAGGAAGACATTGAAATAGAAATCGAACCACAGAATTTGATTCCTTTTGAATATCATAGTTTACAGGAAGAGGACAATGATTCAGATTCCACAAACGCTAGTATTCAACTTAATAGAATAGATGAAATAGTAAAACGTTTGCGATTAGATCATTTAAACGACGAGGAGGTGGAACACGTCCTTGATCTTGTAGAGGAATTTCCTGATAGATTTCATCTACCGGGAGATACATTAGAAGCTACTCCATGCATTACGCATAAAATTCCTACGTCCGATGATGTTCCAATTAATACGCGACAATACAGATTTCCTCCGGTTCATAAGGATGAGATACAACGTCAAATTTTCGCTAAATTAAGTAATGGTATAATAACACCGTCGAATTCTCCGTATAATTCTCCACTCTGGATTGTCCCAAAGAAACCAGATTCTAAGGGTAATCCGAGGTGGCGAATGGTAATAGATTTTCGTAAACTAAACGAGAAAACGATCGGCGACGCGTATCCGTTACCTAATATTGCCGACATTTTAGATCACCTAGGAGATGCGCAATATTTTTCGATTTTTGATTTGGCCAGTGGATTCCAACAAATCGAAATGGATCCAGCTGATAGGCAGAAAACTGCATTTACAACACCTAATGGCCATTATGAATATATTCGCATGCCCGAAGGTCTTAAAAATGCACCAGCTACATTTCAACGGTTAATGGATCAGGTATTACGCGGATTGCAAGGAATAGAAGTTTTCGTTTATTTAGATGATATCGTGGTTTACGCGAAGTCTTTGGAAGAACACGGCAGAAAAATTCGCAGATTATTTAACAGGTTAGCAGACGCGAAATTGACTCTTCAACCGGACAAATGTGAATTTCTAAAAACTGAGGTCACTTATTTGGGACACATCATTGGTCGTAATGGAGTAAAGCCCGATCCGAACAGGATCGGGGCCGTGAGAAATTTTCCCCGTCCACAAAACCCTAGAAACATCCGACAGTTCTTGGGTCTTGCAGGTTATTATCGGCGTTTTATAAAAGATTTTTCCGCGAAAGCTAAGCCTCTAACGGATTTATTAAAGAAAAATGCTCAGTTCGTTTGGGGTAAAGAACAGAAACGAAGTTTCATAGAGTTAAGAAATGCACTCTGTAAACGACCCATATTGCAATATCCCGATTTTAATAAGCCATTTACACTGACAACCGACGCATCAGATTATGCAATAGGAGCTGTCCTTAGTCAAGAAAATAACGGTTATGATCTACTTGTAGCATACTTGTCTAGAATGTTAACGAAACCAGAACAGAATTACTTTACCACTGAGAAAGAGTGTCTTGCAGTGTTATATGCGGTTCTACATTTTCGACCCTACCTTTATGGAAGAAAGTTTACTTTGGTCAGCGATCATGAACCCCTTAGATGGATAAATTCGGTTAAGGATCCAGGACAGCGACTGATTCGTTGGAGATTGAAACTTCGCGATTATGAATACGATTTCGTTCATAAATCAGGCAAGTTAAACACCAATGCAGATGCACTATCTAGAAATCCAGTAGATGGAAGTCAACTAACATCCTCTGACGAATCTGATGTATCCATGGAATTATCTTCTGAGGAGTCTGACGCAAAATCAAATCTGGGCAGTCATATCTTACTACCGATACAGAAACCTAAACCTTCTAGTAGAACTTCTGGACCTTCGAAACAGTCAACAGATCCTTCAGTAAAGCTAAGGGTAGGAAGTCCATTAGGATCAAAAACCAAACCAAAACCACCACCTGCGCAGGATCGAAGTGCAATAGCTACTAGAACTCGCTCTCAGGTGCCAGGAAAATCAACACAACCCATGGCAGGATCTTCAAAGGTTTCCGAATCACCAAATTCTTCACAGTCACCCGTTACTACAGTTCCACGGACCTCTTTGGATGAAGACTCACCTTCTAACGATCCTCCAATTTTGAGACAACGACGGAGTGTTCTCCCTAACCTGGAATTTTATCCTGAGAAACGGATAGTGGATGTACCTAGAATTCCAGAGAAAGGTACCTCCAGCAATAAAAACCCATCAAAACACACAGAATCAGAGGATCTACCAAATTTACAAGGCATTGCAATTGAGTTGCCAGAATCCTGCGACACAGTTACGGATGACGACATAATAGAGCCTGTTCATTCACCCATCACTCCAATGGATATCCAAGAACTCCAGGAATCTTTTAAGAAATTCGATCAGTCTTTGCAAGAGCGAGGGTTTGCTCTTGATGATGAGGGAGAGGATTTAGTTAAATTAATTGATTCAGGAGACGAAGATACACCAACAGACGGTGTAGATGAGACAGACATAAACGACGATGAATCTGAAGACGTCATGAGTCAACGAGTTGAGGAATTAATCCAGAAATCGACAACTATTCCTTCTCTCTTTCAACCTTCAAGTAGCAGAGCCCTTTCCAAACCACCTGCGCTTAGAGATATTCCTGAAGACACTGAACTAAATGAAACCAATAACTCTATAATCATTAAACCTTCGTATCAATCCATTTTCCCAACACCCGCTCCGTTAACGCAACCTTTAGCTCTTTCAACACCATTTCCAAAACCTTTATCCACTCAAATTTCTAAGGAGGGAGGAAAGATTTCATCTGTACATTGGCCTAGACGTCTATTAGGGAACCAAAGGGGTTCACAAACCCTAATGACCGAAGACATTCCACCCGACTTGGAAGCAGCAAGACCGCTGGATTTCCCTGAACTTCAGCATAAGGCTACTGAATTCATATCCAACACCAGAGAAAATCTTACTTATTCCCGATCGCATTACGTGCATTTTGTGTCAGCTGATTGCGAACCAATAACTTCAACTAGCAAATTGCTATCTGACTTACACATAGTAAATTTTGAGCATATGAAATCAGTAAAACCAACAATAGGTCAAGTATTAATTACTAGTCGAGGAAAATATAAAATCTTCAGCATAGTCGTAAAAGCTTTTCATTCAGATCGTCTTAGTATACACAACTTAATAAATGGACTATCAAATTTAAAACATATACTTTTAAAATCAAACATTTCATCTTTTAGAATATCCCATTCGGGTGATTTCACAGACGAGCTTCCTCATAATATGCTTGCACCTTTATTAACCTATATTTTTGAAAGTAGTGGCATTGAAATCACAATTTGCTATGGTAATATACGAGTACCTCCAAAATCAGTACGCGCTGAGATCATTTCGGAATTTCATAGTGGATTAATTGGCGGACACAAGGGTGTGACGAAAACATACCGTAGAATTAGAGAGAAATTCTATTGGCCAGGTTTACGAAACGATGTTCAAAATTTTATTCGTAACTGTAAGGATTGTCATAGCCATAAATTGGTTAGAGCCAAAACCAGGGAACCCATGTTAATAACTGATACTCCAATTGAAGCTTTTGAAAAGGTATCCTTAGATACAGTGGGACCTTTACCTACCACACCATTGGGAAACCGTTACATTCTGACAATGCAGGACAACTTGACGAAATACTGCATAGCCGTTCCCTTGCCTGACATAAGAGCAGAAACGATAGCGCATGCTATGGTTACACATCTGATATTGCAGTATGGTGCACCTCGTATAATCCTAACAGACAGAGGAACTAGCTTTATGAGCAGCCTCATTCGAAGTTTGACACGTATACTGCGAATACATCACGTTACAACTTCAGGTTACCGTCCACAAACGAATGGGGCATTGGAAAGGAGCCACATCGTTCTAACCGAGTACCTTAGTCATTATGTAAACGACTTCGACGATTGGGATCGTCTGATACCTTTCGCGATGTTCTCATATAACACTTCAGTACACGAGGCGACTAACTTCACGCCGCATGAATTAGTATTCGGTAAAATAGCGCGATGTCCAAATAGCTTTGAGCCAGATCAAAAACTTCCAACCTATAACGCTTACTTGCAAGATCTAATAATACGGTTGACAGAAATGCAAACGTTGGCGGGAAAGAATCTAATCAAGGCTAAGGAAACCTCTAAGGCGCAGTATGATAGGAAAGCAAGATCATTCCAGGGAAAGGTAGGAGACGTGGTACATGTCTTGGTCGAACCCAAAAAGGGAAAGTTTCATGAGCGTTACCGCGGTCCTTACGTAATTGTTGGAACACTGGAAGGAAGGGGAATTATACTAAGGGATGAGCAAGGCAACCTTCTTACTAAACATCCAGACAAATTGAAATTAATTTAGAGTCCAGAATTTACCGTGGTTGGGGAAATCGGCGGATTGAAAGCCTACGAATCAAGTTGTTAGAATCCAAGCCCGTGACTTGTCGCGAATGGGTCATTTTCGGGGCTTCGGGGGAACACCTCTGGATGGGACGCTATGTCCACCTGATTGCCTCGGGGCGATTCCGGTGTCCTTCTTTCCACCACAGAACGTCGAACAAAAGGGGCTATTTTATATATTTGAATATTAACTTACTTATAGTCTTGTGATTTACATGCTACACTGGGATGGCAGGCACTAGCGGGTACCGGGTGGTTGAGGCGGAGCGTCGGGTGTACGTGGCGAGGTTGGCGCCCTACACCAAGAAAAAGGACCTGATGATGGTCTTCGGTAGCTGGGGCGCTCGGGAAGCCGTAGTCCAGAGGAAGGCCACGGGAAACACCGCATTCGTGACCTCCGAGACTGCGGAACAGGCGAGCCGAGTCGTCGAGGAAGCGGGGGTGCATCCTTTCTTTTGCCACAAACGCAAACTGGGTGTCCTACCGGCTGACAGCTGGCATTCGCGAGGAGAGGACGTCCCGGTCAGGGAACCAGCAGTGGATCCCTTCGATGGCCTGATCTTGCCGCCTTCCAAGGCAGCGGCACTCCCCGTCGAGTGTCTCGCGCATATAGGCGCATACTTGGAGTACCGTGACCGGGCGCGTATGGAGCAGGTCTCTCATCGCTGGCGAGAGGGGAGCCTTTGGTCGCATCAGGGGGTGACGGCTTTCGACCCTAACGACTGGCGCTGGGGAAATTCGTGGAACTGTACATGGGAGAAAAACCCATTAAGCACTGAGGCCTTCCGTTGGGCGATTCTCCGCGGCGGCAGATATATCACCTCACTGAGGCTGGACGACTCGCGTCTGGTATCAGCGCTTCGACCGCAGGCGTTGTCTATCGCCGCCGCCCACTGCGGGCGTTTGAGGGATGTCGACTTGCTGAGTGTCAGTATACGTCCTCCGGTCTTGAGGGAACTGAAGACCTTACGCGGGCTTGAGTCCCTTACCGTAGGGAGGTGCACTGGTCCCGTAGACCCGGAATTAAAAGAGCTTCTCGACAACAATACCGCATTGCAGACTCTCACACTGGTGGGCAATTCATTCACGGGTTCGGCCATTAGGGACGGGATTCGCGTCGGTACGCTTCGTATCCGTCGATGCCAACGGATGCGGAGTGAGTGCCTCGCGTCCGCGTTAGCGTCTGCCGAGCGCCTGGCGGCCCTCGAGATTGGCGGGTGTTACCAGATAGTGGATGCCAAACCACTCGATGCCCTAATAGGGAATAGGCAGCTGCAAATATTTTTAACTGAGCTGATCATCCACTTAGTTAATTTTTATCCAGCGCCCATTATTGGCGACATAGACGAGCCTGAGGTACCGATACTGGAGCCGGAGGTGACGAGAAGGGCAGTAGCTCTGATGGACTCTTTTCAGAATCTAAGAACATTAGACGTCAGTTTCTGCCGCTGGGTAGACGGACGAGTAATCGCGGCAGTGGGTAGATCACTCAGAAGCTTAGAGAGGCTCAACATATCTGGGTGTATGTCCTTGAGAGGGGAGGACTTGGAACCTTTGAGCAACCTGTCTGCCTGCCGGGAATTACAAATGGACGCCCTGTTCGAGACAGTCCGGGGGGGATTTTTGAGCCGCATGATTGCGCTTACGACGCTGACCTGTCGGGATAACAATTCGGTCACCGATGATGACATCTGTGGATTGCTCAGAGCCGCAGCACAATTGGGCCTGCTGAATCTCGAGGGCTGCCAGGGCATCGGTAACTTGACCGTGGGGGTGGCCAGCGAGACCGTGCCGGTGCGGGGTCAGATCCTGTACATGTATCTGGGGGGGACTCGAGCCAGACCCGCGAAAAGACAGCGAGCGACATTTTACAACCGAGTATATTATGAGAGGATAGGACGGCCAACGTACTTCCAAGTAGACGAGTAGCGAGTGCCCTGCCTTGCAACAATGCTCAGGCATTATGGACTTTCCTAGTTGCATGTCGGGGTGCCGTCGCAAAGGAATATTCGGTAACAACGACTTCAGCGGGTTCGACGCTCTTCCCGTCCGGGGGCGGTGATATCCGCATAGCGATTGTCGTCGGGGACGACGACGATTCTAAGGAGGGAGGACTGTTACGTTCCGAACAGGAAATTTTTCGGATTTTTGACTTTCGGCCATTACGTCGGCCGGGGTGTGTCACGACAATGCTTTGTCATTATGGAATTTCCTAGTCTGGCACATTCTGGCCTTTGACGTTCAAAATTCTAAATTATAATTGTTGTGATTGTATTATACGCTCTCCTTGGAATCGTCGTCGAAAGTCGGCGACGCGAGTGTGTGTGAATTTGTGAGAGTTGTGAGGATGTATGTGTGCGTGTGTGTGTTCTTCTGAAGCCTCGAGAAGGTGAGCATGAACACCTTAGCCGTAACAACTATCGTTACATTACGATGTTTGGAATTGCGGGTTCTCATGCGCTTGAATGAGTGTGCACCGAGAGTGTGGTCAACACCTTCTGTCGCAAGTCAAGCATCTTGTTGTCCGTGATGCCTGTTGGAGCTAATTGCAAATTGTTCATAGGGTTCCAATGCACCTGTATCTTGCATGAATTGGGACGGTTGCGAGTAATCGCGGAAAACTTTGTAATGAGACGGCGTGTCAAGAATTTGGAATGAGAACCTTTCGCGTTTGGTTTTGGAATTCGCACAAAAAACTGTATACAGCGCGCGACACGACGCGACGCGCGAGCGACGATACCACGCGACGAAATCGCCGAGCGTTTCCCGCGAAAGTGTGAAAAACTTGTGCAAATTATTACAACAAATTTAATAATTATTGACCGTCGTTAATTGTAAGGAGTAATAGAGGATGTTGTTCATGTGTAGCATTGCGCAAAATATTGAGCAACCTGTGAATTGTGAAGAAAACCGGAAATAGAGCACACGCGATATATCGAAATGCGAGTTGACAAATCGCGCGACGGCTCCCGCACGCTGCCTCACCTGATTCGTCAGGACCTCTCACGGATACGGCAGAAGATCACTGTATTGGTGATCCTCGAAGGATCCTGCCTATCCTGATTTCCGTGATCGATCACTCTTCGTCGACAAGTCGCGAGGTGCGTGACGGGAGACCGTGGGTTTAATTATTTTCTATTTCTTTCTTTCCGTCTATCTTTTTTGTTCTTTTCTCAATTATTAATTGTTTCGAGCGTAGATTCACGGGAGTGAATGGACTCAATCGCCCACGTAAAATTCGGCAACTCGTTCAGAAAACCATAGTTCGATATAAAATTCAATTCTCTAACCATTCCGCGTGTGCTCTCTTTTTCTTTACAGTATTATCATCATTCATAGCTACGTTGTATCGTACTGCATCTTACAACCGAACTGGCACACCTTAAGGATTTGACTTGGCTTATTATTGGATTTGTTATTTGGAAAAGGATTGATTACGTTGATTTCTTCAACTGCGTGAGTTTTTTGAATATTGTCTGATTTTGATATATATATATATATATATAATTGTCTGGAATTGTTTCATATTCTTTGTGTATTGATTATATATATTAATTTCTCATTGTTGTACATGAATTATCGCCTTTTGTTTCGCCACGTGGTTTGAGGGACATCGATATCGCCAGTCGATATCGTGGATTTACCTTGGTGTCCTTACGGCCACCTTGGCGCGGGATAGTCCACGTGCACAGCACGGTTTAATATCTCGGTTGCGATCACATATGTGAATATTTCCTTTTCTTTCTTTTATACGATGCGT